>NC_061070.1:8232742-8488054 GCF_021917145.1 Hypomesus transpacificus
GAGAAGTTTCCACTGTGTAATGTCAAAAGAGTGTTAGCGTCAGGGGCATTGGATCAAATATCCTGTAGTATTATCTATCTGTATCACATATCCCGTGCCAGTCCACCCTATATTGCTTAAGAGCTTCTTTTCTTTCTGGCTTTTGGGCTGCTGTCGAGGGTGATGGCTGCCCGCCTAATTGAAATATTGTTTTGTTGTGGCAGTCTCTGCTCTCTCCCAGGAGAAGGCTTGGTTTACTGATAGCCCAACACCAGCTTGAGACTAATATGCCAGTCTTTTAATAAAACTCCCATAATTATGCAGTAGCCATCAAAGTCAATGAGTCCTCTGTGTGCATGTGTGTGTGTGTGTGTGTGGGGGGGGGGGGGCTCTGTGTGTGAGAGAATGAGCAAGAGAGAGAGAGGGAGTAAAAGAGGACAGAATGATTGAAAACTGCAGCAACCCTTCTCAAATGATCGCCAGGGCCGGTCCTAGACCCAGGCCCGGGCGCAGTGCTATGGGAAAAGAAAGGCCTCTTTTTTCATAAATATGTGGGAGGTAGATTTGCCCCAGAAAGTTGGGCCTCAGGAGAAGAAAGGTGTGTTTTTGTCCTTTGTGCAGGGGCCCTGCTATGAAAGCGGTCTTGCTCTGGGGAGCACACTCTTAGCAGGTGGCCTGCCTACCACCTGGGGGCCCAGGCCCTGAGGCCTCATATAGGGATACATGGGAGGGAGGAATACAACATTCAGTCAACTTTTCTCAAACGTATGTATACAAAATTCAGGAAACGTGATCTATAGGTACTTGTGTTAGAGATAGTTGAGTGCAATTATTGTTGAATAAATAGCCCTGTATGTATCGAATATTAGGATCCCTTGAAGTTCCCTGGAAATGGTTTGAACGTTCCAAAATAAATGGTCTGTTGTATTAAATATCAGAGATTGTGCTTCAAATTGAACAGATTGTATATTTAGCAGTGGATTCACTCGATTGAACTTTTAGCAGCAATGACTCCCACTGAAATGAAACTGTGACAGGTGCTTCCTGTGATTAGGTAAAAGGTTTTTGCTTTAGAATATTAAGGCTTACAGACGTTTGATAAACCCTGTAAATATGAATATGCGGCAAGTAGAAAAAAAAACGTGTTAAATTATCTTTTGCACTTAGGCTGGGATCCAATTCTGAATAAATTACGTCCTCATATTGGTTAGAGCTGGGAGATTATGTTCGTTCTTTAAATGTTTTCTTCTCCCAATTAAAATTCATGCAGTTATTGATCTTGTTGATTTTTACGGTCTGGAAATTTGCATAATCTATTAAAGATGAAAGATTAATGAAGTCTTGCAATGCAGAGCTGAGATTGGAGTTTTGAGGATGCATGCGAAAAAGATGTCAGCCATCTTTGGTGTCCTCTGTTTATTCTACTGTATTGTTGAGCGGCTACCTGAGAATAAAAAAGGCCCCCGCAAATAAGAGGAGGATTTAGAGCACTGGAACATCTCACTGACATTCAGAAAATTCTGAAACTTGCTTGCTTGCTTTTCACTTTCTTTCCAAAGACTGTACTTCTTTACACATCCAATAGAAAAGCCACCTTAATAAATAAAGCACAGAGATGAGACAGAAAAACCGCCATTAATATAGACTTGCTATTTCAGAGGAATTCTATTCTCTGATCAATAAAATAAATAAATAACGTTTGTGGGTTGTAACTGGTTAGGTTGACATAACACGTGGTCGAATAAGTAAAAATAATGAATATAATGCTTTTAGTTGCCAACTGATATGATCAGAATAAGGTCTAGTAAGTTCTAGGTCTTACAAAGCAGGACACAGCGAGCCTTTAACATGGCAGGACAGTGTGGAGCTGACCTGTCCAAGGTTTGCCATAGATAAGCAGTGAGTCATGATTCACCCTGGGCTCGGAACAGAACCTGGATACAAGCCAGAACCACAGGCTTTCGACACTGTTTAACACATAGTGCCTGAACCGAGCCGGTGGCATAGCAGATGAATGACATAGTGGTGGTCGCTATCCTCAGAAACAGGCTCAAGTGGTTCAGGCTCTTATCCTAGCTTTAGTCATTAGGGAGGTTAAGTCATATCTGACCATGTGTTAGCTGTCGGTGGTGAGTCTTGATTGGGGAGATGGAGCCCCAGTCCATGCTGGGTTAGATAATCAGACTCTTCCTGGTGTCAATGGGGGTGACTGGTGTAAATAGGCCTCCCTCAGACTCTCCACAAGACCTGGGCAGGTGCTCACATCTTCTTGTTTTCTCATTCTTTCTGAGAGAAAGATTAAAGAGAAAAAAGGTGGTTTACTAACCTGCCTGACTGGAGGGTGGTCTGGTGAGTAATGGCTCGTCTCTCAGCTCAGGAGAATATTAGCAGAGCTCCGCTACGAAATTCATTTTTTTTTCATCCCCCCCCAAACAGCACACTAACCTTTGAGTACACTTTTGTTAATAAAGTCTTTCAACCAAGCGAATTCAAGCCATTTGGGCCTCCAAACATTCCTTACTCACTCATAATTGGAGAGTTGTGATAAATCACAAACTCCAGAATGTGAGGAGTTCAGAGATTGTGCCTGCTGTTGTTGTTGCAAACATGAAGGGGTTCCTGTTGAGGCGAATCTATTCCAATCCCCCAAACACTGTTATCCAGGGGAATATGCAATACTCAGCAATGAAAGAGAAGTCAGTCTTGTCTTGAATATAAAGATAGAATAAATAGAATAGACTTGCTGCAAATACTTCCAGAGGCGTCCAAACATTTTCTTTCTTTCTGACACATACTTGGTCTGTTTGTTTCGAACTCAACGTAGCGTCCACTCATCTGTGAGACGATTCCAGGCAATATCTGGACCCCACTGCTGAAAAGAGCGGTGGGTTTGTTCTTGCCGGTCCATTTGTATGGTTGACGGGTTCTGTGTGCATGTGTGGAGGAGCAGAGACAGATGTTGGAGAACTCTATAGCGTCTCCGCTCTCTCCGAGATGTGTTTGCACAGAAGAAGAGTCCCCACAGGCCCCCGAGTTTATATCTCATCTCCGTCATCAATGTCTGTGATTTGACAGCCTTCCCTTAGCCGGGGCTTTCTTCCTCTTCAGGACAATAAGCAACCGCACGTCTGATTAGTTTCAGAGTTCATTGGTCTTGAACGCAGCGGCGTCGGCGTGGGTTGTTGTTACACCTTAACCCCCCTTGTCTGTTTGACAATGTTGCTCGGGATGTGTGGAAATGGAAGCCAGCGGCAGAATAGCGGCTGCCTCAGATGGGCTAGCGTGTACTCTGTATGTTTGTCAGCCTCCTCGTTGAAGCTCTCTCCTCTGTGATGGATTCATTAGCCTTGTTTTTCTACTTCACCTCTTCCATTTAACCTTCTGGTGTCTGTACTATTGACTTGCAATGAGTCCCATACATGTTTTACGAAAAATACAAAAACATATATTTTGAAATAACAACAATGAATCAATGAATGTATGTAATTGCGAAATAGGATATGTAAATCCTCAAAGATAAAGAGTGAAAGACAGAGATACAGAGAGAAAGAAATGCCAGAGAGAGGAAACAGAAAAAGCGACAGAGAAAGAGAGATTGACGCATAAGATAGAGAACCCAGTCATTTATTTGTATGGTAAAGAAGCTAAGTTAAGTTGCTTGTTTCTGCGGCATTTGGTCCCTAGGACTGACAGGGCCGGGTCCCCTCCCCCCCTCCTCCTTTCCTCAATAAAGCAGCCCTTATCTTAATGAGGAATCTCTACACACAGTCCTGTTGTAAAACAACAATGGCGGAGGAAGCAGCTAATGAGGCTATCATGGCGTAGGGGGAAAGAGCCATCTCTCTCCCAACAGGCCCCAGCGAGCAGGCGTAGGCTCGGCGGGGCGGACCCAGAGAGGCCCGAGACAGAGCTCACATTGATTGCTTGAGTTTCGGCGGCAAAGCCGGTGAAATGAAAGATGCCAAGGCTCATCAGGCAAATTAGATCAAGGTCTGGCGTTTTGAGCCATGGGCAAGCCAATCGTCGACTTGTTGTGTTCGACTAGCGATGTTGATTTGAGAATGCGACTGCAGAGATGATATCGTGTGTTTGCTCCAAAACCTCTGGGAAATCTGAGTGTGTTTGAGACTGATTGATTCGGGGCCGCCGGTTGTTGTAACACACTTTACTGGTGTGTATTTCCTGTTAGTTTTCAATCACTGTTTAGGTGCACAGAAAAGTCAGATTTATAAATGATGATTGTGTGAATGATTCCATAACAAACACATAATTGTTAAGCCCAACCTCCTGTGTGATAAGGGCATTTTTATCTCACAGGACAATCGTAGTGTATAGCATCTTCCCTAGGACAATACAAAGAGACCTTCTCCTGTGAAGACAGCTAAACAAGTGAAAAATAGCTTATAAATCCCTTTAGCTGGGACAGCACAGACACACGTCACAAATCTGTCTGGGACTTTTTGTCCACCGTATCAGTGCATTTGTAGGTCAGTGTTACGGCTTGTCTCATCTCTGTTCAGCTACCCCCACAACAACACTCTCCTCACAGGTTTGTCACACGTAAGGATTTACACCACCTGATTACTTGTTTGTCTAGATGTCGGATAAGTGTGTTCGTGTTGCAGTGCGAGTGTATGTGCGCACGCCAAGTGTGTGTCGGTGTACTCACACAGGTGTGCGTGTTTGTGTTACTTGAGTGCATGTAAACAGTAAGCAGACCTTCATCCTTCCCCCCCCCCCCCCCCCCACGTTTTGTTCTGTTCTGTGTTCTACCTGGCAGACTCCCACCTGCTCCACTTCTCCTCTGTGTGCCTAAAGCAGGAGCCCCATGAGGCGTCCTTCGCCCCCTCCCCCCCTCCTCTCAGGGGGGCTTAGCCTTAGCGGACTTCCTGCCCCTCAAGTCCAGAATTTCACTAGATGCCTCCACCCCCAGCTCCGTCTGTGCCCGTCCCGGCCCCAACTACGGCCAATATGCCAGCCAGTCTTTTGTAGCAGGTACCGCCTCCTTACTGTAGCCACCAGGGAGAGACAGCATTGCTTTTGATCAATTCAATGGATGAGATGGAGAAACACATGGCACTGTAGTGGTATTGTACAGGTTCCCCAGGTGACTATCTGTTGTATTATTTGAACTAAAGTGCCTCCGATTTTTGTCAAGCTGTGGAAGTCATTTCCCAAAATCAAGCTGATCAAAGCGACAGACTCTGCTGTCCCAGAATGCTTCACGGCTCCACTGTTGTGTATACAGCAGCAACTTTGACGGCTGGCTCCTCATTAAGAGAGTTTGCTCTATCCCTCAACCCCGAACCCCCCATCCCAAACCTGACCCTCTCACTGGCCTTTTGACTAACAATGGCCCTGGACCTCTGGGCCTCCCTAACCTCGTGACGGGCCCTGTGTCTGGGGGACGAGAGTGGGATGGGAGGGGGCAGGGGCAGGAGCAAGGGGTCCTGTGTTGGACCAGTTCTGGCCTGTCCCTCGTGCCCCTTGATCCAGCTAGCTCCGGCTAAGCTGCTGCCGTCACTCTCAATTACGCTGACTATGAATCAGAGTCCAGAACATAGCATGGCACCCATGCATGCTGGACTGAATGATGCATGGACCAGCTTGATGTTAAGGCGATGGCCCTGCGGCCTTTAGCTGTCTTGATCTTGTTGTAGCTCCTTCTTTTTGTCAATCGTTTTCTCCCTTTTCTACAAAGACCCAAGAGCGAAGGTTATGGCATTTTATAGGGCAGAATGAGTGTCCATCAGGGAAACTAAATATGGCTTTCTCATTATTTGTTGTCGGTGGAGGCGTGGGGAGTTGGGGGGAGGGGTCAAGTTTATTTCATGGATCATAAACCGTCCTGAGGAGTGAATAAACTACTGACTACAATCTCTTTTAGACCCTTAAACATGATCGTGTGTTTGCATTACAGAGTTCACAAGGAATGAGGACAAGAAGGTTGATAGGGCTGACATTTTTAAAATGAACTCAATGCTCTGACCCAAATGCTGTACTTACCAGAGTCTTAAGAAACATATAAGGTGTACTGTGCTGGTTTCGTATTTTGGCAACTTTTTGCGAATCTTCTTCTTTCCCTCCTGTGTTTCCAGGTCGAGACATGGCCAGTACGACCTTACCTGGATACCCACCCCATGTCCCCCCCACAGGGCAGGGGAGCTACCCCACCTCAACCCTCGCCGGAATGGTCCCTGGTAGGTGACATTACCGCTCTTAATGAAGCCCATAAATGTTTTAACTCTGCTCGTAACAATGTCTATGGTTGGTCCCTTCCAATTGATCATAAAAAAGAGGTTGAAAGAGGTTGTTCCAAGCCAAAAACAAGTGAACTTGAATGACACGCTGCCTTTCTTACTAAAATGCTATTTGTACATTGGTTTGGATAAAGGCTTCAGCTTAATGATCAAGATGTCAAATGAAAATGTCTGAATGTCTGTGACTGAACAGACCACACAATTTTATTTTATGATTTGGAGTAAAAACAAGCAGACTTACACACATACATACACACACACACATAAAACACAGAATCTTAAAGCATCCTCACACCAGATACTCAGACACAGGGAGTCAGATTACTGACCTGCAGGAGGGAAGCAACATGTTGTCTTCGTTAGCGTGCGGTTAGCGGCCACGGACGAGGACATTAGACGAGCTCGATAGACGATCACCACAATCAGCGCCCATGAGATAGGACAGTTCCTCTCAGTTCCACTCCAGCTCCCAGCACTCATTACCCTCGCCGTGTCCGCACGGCGCACTCTTGCTGGCCCCGTCGATAAACAGCGCTCTTCCTCCACTCTATCCTCCGCCGTGCCTCCCCGGACACCCAGGGCTGCAGAGCGTATCTCTTTCCCCTCTACTTAACCTGCAGTTCAGGTTCACAGCAAACAGTTAAGGGTCAAAACACAGAGGCGTGGAGGGGCTGTAAATATTTAAATCACTATCTCTCTCAGGGACGAGCTCAGGTTACATGGCTAGGCTGAGGATGCTGGCTAAGTTGCTGTGTGGGAAGCGTCCACAGGGCCCTCTCCCCAAAACACAGGAAGACACGGCCTCTGAATACTACCCAACATTAGACAACCTAGGCATGTGGTGTTTTTAGAGGCAACATCACTGAAGTGGAGCCCACTGATGGAATAAAGGTTTAAGAAACGATTCTAGTTTATATTAGTTATCTAACATTAAAGAAACCTTTTCTCTACATCAAATACGTAAAAACATATACAAACACCCTTTCTCTTTTGCTCTCTTGCTCCTCTTACTCTCTCTCTCTTTCTCTCTGAGAGATCCTCCTAATCCGCCGGCCTTAGGTTTTTTGCCCCCTCTCATTCATCCAGAGGGGAATGACTAAGATTTACTGACAAGCCCCAAACACTGTTAAAGCAAAGGCCATTCCTCAGCAGCTTCATATAAAACCCAGCCTTTATTGTCTCGTAAAAGAAAGAAACGTGTGGGACCCTCAGCATTGCTCACTGAAACTGGCCCGGGCTCCTGCCCCATCCGGCAAGACCTCTACAGTGAGGATAAATAGAGAATAAGAGGCAGGGGGAATCCATTAGGGACTTTTGAAGCGAAGCGTTGTCAGTTAAAAGTGGGAAAAGGGCACAGTAATGTCCCGCCCCCAAAAGGAGAGAATAGAGGGGGATTCTCCAAAACTACCAGAGGATTAGCACCGAGATGAATTCACCTAAAGAGCGCGCAAGAAAAGCCCTGAAAAATAAATAAAATAAAACATGGGAAATGGGCCAGGAACATTGTCATGTGACATTGCTGTTTATGTCTGTTCAGTGGCACATCACTTTAAATGATTTCTGAAAAGTGAACAAAATGGTTTCGCTTGGACAATGGGGTGTCAGTCATTTTAGAAAGAAAGAAAAGAACAGAAATCACAGGAATGTTAAAAGTACGACTGCCAACAAAATACTGTTGTGCCTGATTTTTTTGTTGTTGATTGCATTTCTGTTCAGGAGGAGACTTTTCAGGAAACCCCTACTCTCACCCACAATACACCACCTACAATGAAACATGGCGGTTCAGCAATCCTGCATTACTAAGTAAGTTGTGCCTCTTCTCGCAAAGACAATTCAACCCAGTTTGCAGATTCCGGCTAGATACATCTACACAAAATGTGTATTTACTCTCACAGTTACAGTGGGTTATGCAGCTCTGTGTTTCGTTTGCATGGTGTGATAGTTTACAGTCTGTGTGTCCTACATGGTGTTTGACCTTGAGGTTTCAAATGGTGCGTTCTTCTGTTAACTTTCAGGTTCCCCTTATTATTATAGTGCCGCATCCCGTGGCTCCGCGCCTCCCACTGCTGCCACTGCCTATGACCGCCACTAGTTACCATGGAGACCGGCTCAAACTGCAGGGCCGGGGTTACGGCCTCCATATTGTCCCCGTCTGAGAGGCGTTGCGAGGTCAAAGGGAAGCAAAGATGGAATCCTCCACAATCTCACAAGTTTTCACCAAGCGTAGGCAAGATTGGGAGGGTTCGGAGTGCGACTGACCACGCCCTAACACGTAAGGCGCACACCAGGGGCAAAAGGCCTCCAGGATTTCAGAACTCAACACCAACTTACCCCCCTTCCTATATCTCACAAGCCTGAACATTTCCAGAAAGACTTTGAGAGATTATATAAATATATATATTATGAAAAATATACATTGAGAATCTGTGTGAAGAATACAAAGTGAAAAAAAGTTGTGGGCTTTCAGTTTTATTTTTGTTTATTTTGGTGTTGTTGTTGTTGTTTTATTCATGGATCTTTACATTCCTTTACATGACTGACACTTGTCGGCAGTCTCAAGACTTTTAAAGAAGTGCAGGAGTTATATAGGAAGGGTCCTATACCAAGGTACAGGTACAGGTACTTTACTATCAGTGTTTAAGGGCCTCTGACTCTATGAGATCATTGTTACAGACACTAGGGTGGGCTCCAGCCTGGTTGCTTTTGTGACTTCCTCTCCTTCCATCCTCCAGTCCCTCCTAGGAGATACACAGCATGCGTTTACTGATCCCCTATCAAATGGAAACATCGGACTCTCTGTGGAAAACAATCAGTTGTACAAATGTAAATCCTTTTGAAAAGTATTGAAAACACAATGACCAAAAAAAAAAAAATGGTCCAGCCACTCTGAATTCAAAGAACTTTAAATTATTATTTTTTTCTATCGTTGTTTGCTCATGTACAAAGGTATCTAAGAAATGTCAGCATAGATTTCTTGTGTCACAGTTCTTATTTTGAATTTTTAGCAGTGTCCTATCCATGTTTTATACTTTGATGCTCTTTTGTTTTGCACTACTACCTGAACATTGGGTTTCACATGGTTTGATTTTTGACACAGTACATTTATAGCAGGTGAGGTTATTGGACATCAAGCTACGTATAATTCAGTAAAATTCACTTTAACTAATTGACTTTAAGTTAAATAACCAGAAATAGACAATTGTACAAACAATATTGTTGAGACCCACCTTTAATCTTGAACAAAATTACATTGTGAGGAATATAAGAGTGAGATTTATCTGAAACATTTGTATGCTAAATGTTACTTTAAGCCTTCATCAGCTCTGCATTTCAAAACATCTTAAATTCTACCATTGGTTGCCTACATACAGTGCAAGCTTCAACTCTAAACTGACTTAAATAATTGCCTTACAAACTTCACATTTCAATACTAAACTGTCGGTATTCTTTGAAGAACAGCTTGGACACGTAGTTGACTACTTTTCCCAAGACAAGTTTGACACTCGAGGGACTAAGAAAATATGAAATCATTGTGCTCCTGGAAATATTTTGTGAATGTACTTTTTACTACATTTGCCAAAGACTTAGTTTGATATTTAATATTTTATTTACAGTATATGTATGCATAAATAAAACAGTATTATCTTTTAAAAAGTAGTCAACACTGAACATGTATATGGTAATTTTAAACAGAGGTTAACGTCATAATGCATATAATATCTGTAATAAAAGGTGGAATTAAATTACTTAATATTACGTCATTTGCAACAAACTGCTGCTTTGTAGAATGATTTGTGTATAATGTGAAGACAATTCTTCTCTGTAAATAAGATCACCTACACTTGACCATTGCAGTATCTCACAAAATTACTGGCTCCATTTGTAGATATGCAGATTGAAAAAAATGACATTACATTTTGTGTCTTAAATGTCTTGTTGAATTCTTAAGTAAGACGCAACAAATGCCTGTCAGCTGTTGTGCTACAGATTACAAATCCTAACATCACATGTATGGTTGCTTGTTAGTTTTTTTGTTTTGATTTTGTTTTTCCATGATGATGTTTTATGTCACTATGCAACTGAGTAAAATGGCTTTCTGTATTTTCTTTTGTTGCTGGGCTCAACTTAAAAAACTTCCAGAGGTCTTGAATAGGAACAGAGGGGGCAGGACCATAGTAATTGTGAGAAGTATGTGAAAGACCTTTCACATGGTCATTTCTGCATGCTTTGACTAATTGTAGTCTTGCACCACGTTCACTGTGAAGTGATTTTTTTCTGAAGTCCTTTGCAACGCTCAAACACATGTCTAGTTTGTTGTTAGTAGATGTTGTGGTCATTACAAAACATCCACCTTCTCCAATCATACAGTACGTGCCTACATGTATGGACGGATACACATGCACAAACACACACGGGCACACACTGTAGCTTACACTACCGTCTCTCCATTTCCCAACAAACCCACACACGCTAAATACAATATACAATATGGACCCAGACACATCCAAGCTCCAGAAGTTGACTTCGAGTCCACTGAAGCAAGTACTTTATCTGAAGTCAAGTCCCTGTCTCTCAGTCCTGCTCACCCCTGATAACACAACAGGCAGACACAGAGACTGCAGCCTCCGTTCTGTTTGCCTTCTTTTTCTTTCTACATGTATAGCTGAACATATCGGACTGAAACCCTAGGGGGGAGGGGATGGGGGTTGTATTGGGACGGGGACGGGGGGCGGCACAGAGGGGTTAGCCGCCTTCATTTAAGAAGGGCAGAGGAGAGGAGAGCCGACCGCGCTGTAGACGCTGGAGCAGCTCGGAGGGACGGGTCCTCTGCTGTTGTAAAGATGATACAGGAGACGTGTCACCGACGTAAAAAAGGATTTCTGATGAAAATCTATAAGTAAAAGCCTTGTGGCCTCAATCATGGTTCTGTTCCAGTTCGGTTCCAATTCTTTTGTGCACATGAGAAATAAATTCTTTTGTATGTCAGTCGTGGACTGTGCGTCTCTCATTATTAACCCCATAAGAAAATGATTCAGGGTTCAAGGTTTCAGGGGAACCTGCTGTACTGACGTTTGGATTTTATGAACATGACTACGGCACTCTTATGGGCCTCAGGTGAAGGGTGCACAGTGTGTGTGTGCGTGTGGGTGTGTGTGTGTGCAGGAGCTCATGCATAAGGAGTCCGATCAAGCATTGTACCAACTGTTTGGGCTGCTTGATTACTGTAACTGAAGTTAGGGTCACATGCATAGCAGGCAATGTTTGTATTGCAATAGAACGCGCTACAGAATATCATGAATGCACACTATCTATACTTCCATTTACAGATCTCTTTGAATGAGCAAGGTACATATTTAACTGTGCAGAAAAGGAGGAGTGAGGGAGAAAGAAGAGAGGATAATAAAGGCACTAAAGAAAGAGAGAGAGGAGAGAGAGAGAGAGAGAGAGAGAGAGAGAGAGAGAGAGAGAGAGAAAAGAGAGAGAGAGAGAGAGGAGAGAGAGAGAGAGAGAGAGAGAGAGAGAGAGAGAGAGAGAGAGAGAGAGAGGAGAGAGAGAGAGAGAGAGAGAGAGAGAGAGAGAGAGAGAGAGAGAGAGAGAGAGAAGAGAGAGAGAGAGAGAGAGAGAGAGAGAGAGAGAGAGAGAGAGAGAGAGAAAAAGAAAAAGAAAGAGAGAGAGAGAGAGAGAGAGAGTGTAGATGGAGGAGGAGGAAAGCATTGCTCCAGCCCCACACTCCACTATATTTAATGAAGCATCCATTTCCGTCTCTGTATCACACCACTGCGTGCCGCTGCCATCTCTTCTCCCTCACACACTCCCAGCCGGTTGTGATTCCATTTTTCAGCTTTCTCTGCCTTTTGTTTATTTCATGGATCCCCTGTGAAGCATCAAAAGCTGCTGGTTCTGTCAGCCCCTCACTGTCCTATATGTTTGTCATTCAGACCTTGTTAAAAAATATAAAAAAAAACACACACCCACACTCACCCTGCTTCTTCACCAAGCGGAGAATTCCCAGTAGTAAAATTATTCCATTTAGATGGGAACTTTTTTTGTCACTCCCCTGTCTAAATTGGCATATCTGGCTTCTCTCGCGGAAACCAATAAACTGTGAATCCGGGATGCATCTGTCAATCAAGCTCATCTTTACTTTAGCGGGCCAGATGACAACAACGGGAGAGAGAGACACACACACACACCGGCAGAATGGAACCAGCTGATTGGCTCTCATCAGCAAGGCATTACATAGAGCACCTGTCATCCCACAGGCCCTTCAAACCCAAACAGAGGGGCCTAGCCCAGGGGCCGAGGGCCCCTGCTAAGAATAACCATTTCCAACCCCCAACCTGGTCACTCTTCAGAGACCTGGCTTGGTGATGCAGTTGGGATTGGGCATCTTGGTACTCTAAAGATAAAAACTGTTTGGATGATGCCACTGAGGTCAAATCCAAAGATCAGAAGCAGAATAATCTGTAGCTTCTTCCAGGAGGCCAACAAACTTTCTTTCACTCCAAACCCAGGAAACCATACAAACAGCAAAGACAGGTAATGCAAGACACAAAGCATTGTACACCTAAACCTGCCTTTGTTTTGGTAATACATTTCTCAAATTCTCCCGAGTCTTGGGGTGTCATGAGTAAGGAGCACACTCCGGGAGATGAGACGACTGGCGTGCGCATTTGAGAAGTGACAGTGGTGTGGCGACGGTGACGTCCCCCCTCATCCGTCTGGAGGCCCGGCCGCCTGTCATCGTCCTCATCATGTGGCTGTCATAAACTGATGCTCGGGAGGAGAGAGGCCACCGTCATCGTGTCAATCAACAAGCCCTCATTAGAGGACGCTTTAATTACCAGCCCGGGCCTGGGTGGGCTTGCCATTGTTTACGACGCCATGTTCATTAACTCTTTGTTTGTTAAAAGTCTGCAGGCTTTTCCATCGATGGGGAGGCAGAGATTAACAGTTAGCGTTCGAACTGGCCAAGGGAAGTTCTTCTCTACTGTAGCAGGATACAGCAGGTTAGGATTGTAATACCCTAATCTCAGCATGGCGTTTTATGAGTGACTGTCCTAAACGGTGTTGGGAACGTTACCGACAATTTGTAATTAGTTACAGTTACTAGTTACTTATTTCAGAAGTAACTGCACTACTTTACTAGTTACTGCATAGAAAAGTAATTAGTTACAAGGGAAAGTAACGTTTGTTTTACTTCTTATTCTCTGCTTCTATTATCAAATTAACGCACACAGATAGTTATAATATTTTAGTGTTGCAGTGGCACAGTGTGGGACAAGACAACTGTAAAATGTTATATCATTGTATGTTGCTAATTAGTTGCCTGAAGGCAACGGACTCAACTGTTAACATAGGTCGCATGTCTTGACCACATACCTGGAGGATCAGTCTGTTTAGTTCTGCCTGACCTAGAGACTGGAAAAATAAAGCCTCTGCTGTTTCGATGAAGTGGCTCCGACTGCTTGATCAGCGGAGCTAGCACTGGGTTCTTTCGCGATTAGCTTTGTAGAAGCGTGTTGTTTTACTAGGTGCTTGTGAAGATTATTCCTATTCTTCGCAGTGCATAAAGTTTCGCACCTGCACACAAACTACAACTAACCAGTATATTTTTTTCCTTGATCTGGACAATGGAAAAATAATGTCGATATTTCCATTACACAATGCTTGCACGGTCCGAACTGTCGGCCATTGTGTGGACTGGTTTAAAATGCGGAGTCATTCATTCATCGACTGCGTCACCGTAAACCTGTTTAAATTAGATTAAAAACAGGAAATTGGGGAATTCAGTAACGAGTAACGAGCCCATTTAAATTTCAGTAATGTAACTGCGTTATTTAATTGAATTGAGTTACGTTACTAGTTACCGCCAAAAGTAGTGGAGTTACAGGTTATTCCCAACACTGGTCCTAAAGCACCTGTAAGTGGACGTTTCCAGGCCAGGCTTCTTCCGATGGTCCTGGTTCTTACAGAGCTGTGATTGTGAGGTTGTCTTCCCCCGTTGGTGAGGTAGTCTGACTGCAGATGACAGCTACACCATTCAAATGATGCTTCTTCTGAGCGAGAAATGATTCACTCAACAGAGTAGAGGAAGATCTTTCTGCATACACTTTAAGTTAACTCCCACTCTCTTTCTGTGTATTGTGCGGTAGAGTAGCACACATACTGGGCATACTTAGCAGTAAGAGAACGTGCTACCAGCACTCTAATGGGCCAAGCCTGGTCCTGCCAAGCACAGTGCACATCATCACTGCCAGCTCAATCTGAAGCACAAACTCATTTTCCTTCATGGTGCTTTCTGAAGGCTATTTTGTGGCACGTGGTGTAATTACGATCTAATGCAATATGTCTCCCTATCTGGTTATGTCACTCAGCTCAAAGAGAGGGCTGGAGAAGTAAAGGGGGGTTGGAAGGGAGATGGGGCAAGGGGGGAGGGCAGAAAGAATGGAGGAGAGGGTTGGAAGTAGGGGAGAGCAGAGGCCAAAGTCTCTAAGAGAGGGTTGAGCACTCAGGACCGACCCAATCAAGTGAAAATCTTCTGCTGTCTGACAAAGGCCCAGCCTGAGGGTCTAGTTTGGTTTGAGGCCCAGAGACTTCAACAGCCAGGGTAAAACAACCCCTGTTTACTCAACGGGGCTATGCAACCAGGCCCATTCAGCTTGCTAAGGGTCTAACTGGAGGGAAGGAGGTAGAGGGAGAGAGAGAGAGACAGAGAGAGAGAGAGAGAGAGAGAGAGGAGAGAGAGAGAGAGAGAGAGAGAGAGAGAGAAAGAGAGAGAGAGAGAGAGAGAGAGAGAGAGAGAGAGAGAGAGAGAGAGAGAGAGAGAAAAAGAGAAAAAGAGAAAAAGAGAAAAAGAGAAAAAAAGACAGAGAGAGGCCGGATTGTCCAAGCCCCTACCACCTCTCCACCAAGCTACTGATGACTCTAAACCCCCCAACCCCTTACACCCCACCCCCACTCTCCACCTCCTCTCCAACACCCAGTCACTGTCAAGCCAAACACATGATGAATTGCCCTGTCAACAGAATTCATTCAGGGACCAATTAATTCAGCAGAAATGAACTAGAGCCATCAGTCGCTGAAAAACTCACTGCAAAGAGAGCAAAGTAGCCCCTCTTTGGAAAACGAGGGAGAGCAAACGAGGGAGGCAGAGAGGGAGAGGGAGAGAGAGAAAAGGGGTGAAACCAAGAGGTAGAGAAAGAGCATTAGGGAGAGAGAGAGAGAGAGAGAGAGAGAGAGAGAGAGAGAGAGAGAGAGTGCGTGGTGGAAGTTAGTCTGACAGAAATTGGTCATTTAATGCTTTAGCGCACTGGAGACAGCCCCTGTCATAGAGGGAGGCATGGCAGGGGCTCCCCTGGTATTTTATTTATTAATTATCCATTGCAGCGAGGCCCTTTAACTGTCTCAGTCCGGCCCCATCAGCCAGGCTCCCTGTCATTTTCTCTCCACAAACAGATCCTTTAACACAGCGCTGCAGGTTAATGGAAGCAAAGCCAACATCCATCCAGCCCTGCCGCCATGATACAGTATTCATTTGCTCCTCATCCAGGGAATTATCTAGAACTTGTCCCCTCTATTTTGCGGTTGAGATGCTAATAAACCTCTGTTAGCGTTTGAGAGCTGAACATGTCTGACCTTTTCAACTCAGAGGCACCGCTCCTGAGGAGGGCAGTGGTTGTTTACACCTGTTTGGGAACTGAAAATAAACACCTTCACGCATGTTGGTTGCTCATATTAATGTTGTATAGTGTCTCTTATTTAAATTGAGTTTTTCATCATTCCCATACACCCTTTGCAAACCAACAGGTTGAGCCAAATAAGCCTTACAACACTACCACGTGATTTCATTTCCAGAGAGAAATCCATTGCCTTTTAGATTCCATCTCCAAGTTTCGAAACTCAGACTCAGTCTGGTTTTCTCGCTGTCATGTGAAGAGCGATATCTTTGCAGCTAATTAAGGTGTTGTGTGATTTTTTTGGGCTTCAGATCAAGAATCTGCTGATTCATCCCAGGGGTGATTATGATGTCCATATGGTCAACGTACAGCAGAGGCACGTAGCGAAACAGTATCAGCCTGCGGCAGCGCCATGGGCCCTGCCAACAGTTTGATCTTGTCTTTTGTGACAGCGTAGGGTGGCGCTCATCAGAGGCATGTAAATTATTAAGGGCTTTTTTCTTCAGGCCATCCTCTGGTGGACAGGAGGGATGGGGGGCAGATGGGAGACTGACTTACACTGCTTATTGCCCCCAACCCCTCCTTCGTTCAACACCAGGAAGTGAAACTCAATGCTGTTTCCACTGGGGTGTTGTCAAGGTGCATTGATGGGGCTGGCTGGTGTACTTTAGATGGCCTTTCACAGGTGTCACTTGGCTGAAGGTATTATCACACCTTATTTAGTGACATACTTGTCAGAGCTGGTAAAAGGTGACGAATGTTATATATTTGTGACACGTTTTCGATTTCAGTTTTTTTCTTTTTTGTCATACCTGGGCATATCATTCATTGTAGTGATTTGTGCAAATGTTGTAGAATTATGTGCACAAAACATAATGATGACATTAAAACTCACACTTGACTAGGAGCACTGCTGTCGAGCCCACCGAGACGAAAGAAAAAGAAACGAAAGAAAGAGTGAGATCTTACAATTAAACTACTTTTCAATTTGAACTAAATGATGACTTATTGCCCTAGAGTCCAGCAGTCCAAATTTTTCCAGAGAGCAAATTGGTAAATGGGTCTCTTTCTCTTTTCATTCTTTCTTTCTTTGTCTCTCTTTCTCTCTCACGAGAGCCCCCCTACTGTAATGCTGACCACAGTGAGAATTGGTCTAATAGACAACACTGGCACACAACCGAAGTGAACCTGACAAATGGGGTAGAAAAGCTAACGGAGAAGAAAGAGGTGCTTAGACTTACTGTCGGGGGTAAAGTGTTTTCCTGACTTCTGTTTACTCACCACTGGTCCAACTTGACTTGGTTTTCTCACTAAAGACTACGTGGGCACCTGCAAGTCAGTTACTTTATAGAATGTGACATACAACTGTGCTAAACTGACAAGACAGCAGCCATATTGATGCGTGCAGTAATATAACATACTTTACAGTTTTTTTCAACATACTGTACTAGATCTTTCAATACAATAAGGGAAAAAAGGGTAATGTATTCCTAAAACCTAGTGCCTACACTCTAAATCACCTATTAGCAATTAAAGTATTTCACTACAACCTTTTATGGGCTAATATCACAGCTGTCAAAAGCAGCTTATTAAGAGAAAGAGCTTTACTGTAAGTCTATATCTATCAGACAGCGCACAAATTCACTCTCATCATGCTGTTTTTGCTCTCTGTATGACATGGGGCTGCCACAGTGGTAGAATTGTACATGCTAACATGTGGATCTCATGGGGCAGAGGAAGCCTAATTCCCACTTTAAAGTGAATGGAACTGGAAAGGAGCAGAGGGAGGGGGGGGAGAGCGAGAGAGCGAGAGAGAGAGAGAGAGAGAGAGAGAGAGAGAGAGAGAGAGAGAGAGAGAGAGAGAGAGAGAGAGAGAGAACATAATAACAGAGGAGAGATGTGCAGCAGAATATAATTAATTAAATGAGACTAATTAGGAACATGAGAGCAGGTGCCAGAGTATAGGCTGACAGGGACGACAGCAAGATAACATGCCAGCGCAAGAACAAGAACACACACACCGACACACACATACATACACACTCCGGTTAAAGGGTGTATCATGACAGGCATAGGGACAAAACAACTTTCTGCGTTTTGTCATGTGAAACCCCACAGGAATACACATGACAGGAAGAGGAGACCCATGCACTATGGGGGTCTCTTGCCTTTGTCTCAGTTTTTTCTCCCTTCTATGGCGAGAAGAAGTTTGTATAAGCGAGAGATTTTTCCCTCCTAATTATTTCAGCATATGCTCAAGACGGGTGGAAGTATAAATTGAGAGGCTGTTTTGTCTCCTGCTCTCAAACCAAAATGAATTTTCTTCAGCCCAACTGCTTACATTTTATTGTCCTTTTGTGAAGAACCTAAATTGGATTTCATATTTTCAACATGAGAATACACACTTGTATTTAGATGTGCAGAGGTGACAGTTTTTATCGTTAAACATGCTTTGATAACAAGGTACTGGAAGCAAAGAATGTTTCAAAGATATATAGTTACATCTGTATGAGATTTAAAAGACTTTACAAACATTACCAATAAACAATAATCCCAAAGCAGTCAAATTTTCTGTAGTGTTATTCTCTTTGGGAGCCTGTTCCCTCTTCCACGGCGGCCATCTCTCTCGCCGTGAGGAGAGACAAGTAGGTCACTGAGTCATCTAGGCAGAAATGAAATGAGTTCATTAAAGAGCCACCTGATCTTATCTGTTTCCCCTGATGAGGTTAACTAGTTCTGAGCACGTCTCCAAATAAAAACATAGTATCTCCCAGCACGCACACAAAGCAGGCTGGTGACCGCTTTTGGCATATTCAACACCATGTATTCTGTCTTGTCAGCTGTTGACGTGTGTTACTGTACTCCAGACCCCGAAGCCACTCAGGGAACATTGCGTGGAAGTACTGGGTCAATTAACCCCTGCACAATACTTTGCTATGAGAAGAGAGTCTTGTCTCTGTGAGTACGTTTCTGGAAGGGGGCATCAGCCTATTTCATTACAATTTACCAGCGAACAGGTTACAAATGTGGCATGTGATGAAAATAATGAGGCTTGATGTCACTTAGCCTGAAGCTGTGTGTGGAATGGTAAAATGAGGTTGGGAGGCCCCTAGTCAGCTCTCTGTAGCCAGGCCTGCTCCTTGTATCAAAGTCCTCCACAGTAGAAAACGTACAAAAAACATAAAATGTCATCCTGATGACAGTGACAACATGGTTTCATACAAGAAATACTTCAAACTTGTGTCAAACCAGACCAGACAACAGTCAGAATTGTTCTTAACAACTACCCCAACGGAAAAAACACAATAGGGAGCTCCCCACATTTCCAGTGTCAATCACCAACGAAAGACTTTACTTCACTTCCCTCCACAAGAAAATACACAAGTCGAAGGCTTTACAGCCTAGGAGGGCCTGCTGCCAAGACACTGCCAAGGAGACAGCTCAATATTTAGTGCTGGTGTGGGCTGTCAATGCAACCCAAAACTCAAGACGGAGAAAGACTGGCGGGGAGTGGTGAGGTGGTGTTGGGTGGGGGTGTGGATTTTTTAATTATCTGTGGCTGGGGCAGACTGTGCATCATCATTAGAGAAACTAAATAGCAGTGGTCACTGACTCAGGTAGTGGTAAACGGTACAATTAACAGGCTGAAGAGGGAGAAATGTATTCAATTTGAAAGCTTTCTCTCCTAATCCATCTCCTATGATCAGTGCTGGTGCTGAGCTACGGGCTTTTACATTCAATTACATTAATCAGGTTATTACCCAGCAAAAAAGTCAACATTTTAATCAAGAACCGGCACACTAGGTCGAGAAACAGTACAGAGACAGAGCTAAGTGACATTCAGTAGAGGTGTGAGATATTCTAGTCTGTTGAACATAATATTTTACTTCTGAAGAGCAGGGAATAATGTTGCTTCCAAAGTATTTGGGCACTTGATTAAAGGTCTTTGGGCCTACATGAATCATTTGTTTGATCTTTTGGTTTGATCCGAAACTCACATTTAAACAACTCTGTTGTCGAGCTCATCTGAGATTCAAGAGTACCAGTCATTCAAGTGAGAACCCCAGAAATGTCCTTACAGGTCAACAACTCAGGCTGTGCACAGTTTTTCCTCCTTTCTTTAGGGCATTTGTTACTGCAAATCCCTGGAGATAATCCTTGCAGGGGTGTTGTAATCACAGCAGGTGCACCAGAAATATAAAAACACAGCTGCAGGCTCCCAAAATGCCCTTTTAACCAGAAATACCCTGGTTACCATCCATGAGAAACTCCTTGAAACACATTCTGTCATATTAAGACATCATAATGTTTCTGGAGATACATTGCGGCCAGAGGCAAATGTTATATTTATTTATTTCAAAGCAATTACCAAGCCTACAAGAACATGAGTGTATTTCACAACACATTTATGTTAACTTTGCTGAGTCGTACACACAGACTAAAGCCAAGTTATTCAAATGTGTGGAGAAGCACCAGTTTCTACCATCCTGTCCACGCAGCAGATTGAAAATCAATTCCCAGTTGTCCATGACATACAAGGTGTTATTTTTTTTTTTGTTTCAATTCCTTTTCTTACCTCACTTTGCATTTTGGCCAGTTAGTGTTTCTGTGATGGTGTTTGAAGGGGGGGAGGTGAAGGGGGGGAGGGGGGGGGGGTCTCGCCGTCCATCCCATAATGAGAGAAGACAGAGGTCAGGACAGCTCAATAGCAGAGATAACCACTCTTTGATCCAAACAGCCATGCAGAACCTGCACACGGTGAGGAAGAAAGTGTACTGTCAGGGCTTACAGATTTAAATCTGTTCTTATTAACCCTCAGAGTTAGAGGATGGCTGGTGGTGATGGGAGGTACAGAGGGGTGTCCACCGTGGCAGCTTGGCTCAATGCTTTTGTTCTGAGCAGAGTTTTCAGAGCTGGAAAGTATACAAACTTTTGGCTATACTTTACATGAAGGTTCCTTACCATGGAACTACATGGCAATCCCCATGGCAACCACGGTGTAATGACATATTAACTGCTATGTAGGGTTAGCATTATCTTTGCTGTTTAGCAGTACAAGTTTTTACACAGGTGAAACTTGGGAGGTTGGACTTTTCAGGAGTAAGTGTATGTTAATGTTGATTGTCTTTTGGTTACACAACCTTCACCTGCTCCTTGACAACACCCACTTAAGGCTCGGTTGTGCTTTCTGCACAAAGACAATCCCCTACCTCTCTATGCGGCAAACCCACATTCTCCCAAACTGTAGGGGGCAGTGTATTGAAAACTTGTCAGCTTGGTTTCCTTGAATTAATCATTTATTTCTGTATGTCTGCATCTGTGTAGTTAGAAAATGTATTCACTAATCAATATAACTTTCACCAATCAATACAACTAGTCATTGGATACTAGTTAGCATGTTCTGTGAGTTTGCTATTGATAAGAGTAGATTGTGTCTATTTGTCAGGTTGAATATATGTTTAGGGTCAGGAGAAAGTACTGTGTAAACATTTCTTGTGATGTGGACAGGGAGAGCTCCACCCATGATCTCTCTCTGCCCTGAGAGGGGTCATGGGCTGGGAGCAGTGAATCTCTTTCTCTGAGACTGTTGTAACGTCATTACTGCCAGACTGTCACTATTTATGTTTACATTCCTGTGTCCTATCAAAGATGGTCCCCCGCCCTCCAGAGTGGTGAGATGCATGATTGAGACCCAAGCCTGGTGTGTCATTCATTGTCAGAGGTCTGGTTTTCTCTCCCATTCTGCAGATTGATAATACTTATTAAATCCAGAACTCAGCTGAACTTAGTCACTCGGTTAATGAAGAATTTCCTCCACAGTGTGCACAGACGAAAAACCTCTGCACGGACCCTCGCGAAAGAGGAGTATCTGCTAGTGTGACGTTACTTTGGCCTAGCAGACCCTCGCAAATATTGCGGATGCATCAAGCATGAATCAGGCTTTACCCATTATACCCTTACCCCATACTGTTCCTTCTTACACTTTTGCAATAACCCATATCGCTTACACTTCATAGCATTTCATCGCATTGCAATTCCTACAGTACGTATGTCTTTTATGTAGGTTTTGCTATATAGTTACATGGTAGTTAATGTCACCTTAGGCCGCGTTCACACTTGACTTATTTATTTTTTTTAAAAGCGCTGCCTTCAGCGCCTTTTGAGCACCTTTTGAATGCCTTTTCGAAAAGCGCTGGGTGACGTCAAGCGCCTTTTTCTAACGAGAATTTTGTAACCTGAACGGGAATCATATAGTCCAGCAAGACATTATTATCCGTTATTTTCCGTTGGTTACTTATCGACAGCTAGCTACTATGGCCAATACAATATCATTACTTGCTTTAGCTTTGGTGTTTGAGGACCATAGCCATAGCCAGCCCTAGCCATAGCCTGGTAACTAAGGTAGGTTACTAGGGAAGGTACACTCGTACCTACTCTCCTCGTCCTGATTGGTCAGCTGTCAAAAAGGCGCTTGACGTCACCCAGCTTTTTCTGAAAAGTTGAGAAAATGTAACCAGACATTTTCTGATTGAACTCAAAAAGGCGTCGGGCTCAACGCTTTTTTAGAAGTTTTTAAAAGGCGGCCGCTTTTTTTAAAAGAGGCGTCTGCCATTTTCCTTTTCCCATAGGGTTGCATGTAAAAAGGCGCTGAAGGCAGCGCTTTAAAAAAAAAAAAAAAGTCAACTGTGAACGCGGCCTTAGAGTAAATTGTTGACAAAGTTTTTCACAGATTGTTAAATCTGTGTTTGTGTAGCAGCAATCTAGGTTTGCAGTTTTTCCAATATCATAGAGTAAAATGGAGTCTAGTTATACTCCCCAATGGACATAAATGTTAAACATATCCTTAGACAAGCAATGTTAATCCATTTAGTGTAACGAACTAACATGTCTCTAATTAAAATCTGCCTTTTAATCATACATACTGACATGTTCGAAAACACTGTCACGCTTCCCTCCTCTAATACAGGAATATGCTAATTGCTTCTGTAGCCTCAAGTCCCAAAGTGTCCTCCATGTCCTCAGGGAGACTGAGATCTGGTTCTCCAACCTCTGCTGAAACACAAATCTATTGAAGCTGCTTTCAAAGCATGCTCCTGTTATCAGCAACCACAAGGTCTAAAAAACATTCAGAGATATTTCTCTGCCAATCGGGGACCCCAGACTCACCCCACACCCGGAGTCTGTGCTGCACCCCACTGGTATTGTAGGCCCAACAGAGAGAATCAAGATTCCCCTCATCCTGTGTCAATTAAAATGAATCAGCCTGATTGCTGAGTTGCTGTGCTTGTGGGGGCCCAGGTGATAAAGCAATTTATAAGATCAATCCTTGTAATTCTCCAGTCCAGAAGAGGGGCAGCCTCGGATTTCTAGATAATTAACCACACATAATGAAATCCTCTAGTTTTTTTTGTTCTTACCTCATATGAGTTTTGGTGTCTTGGTGGAGCTGCCAGTTTTGGTGGGCTGGAGAGGAGAGGTCTGTGCATCTGGAGGGCCGTCCCTCTGTGTTTGTCTCCCAGATGAGAACAGAGTCTTGCTTAATGGGGTTCCCCTGGACAGATGGGGTCCATTGGAAGGTTAATTTGAAAATGAATGCCAGAACAGGAAAAGAAACACCTTCGATTTGAAGAAATATTGTTACAATAGGATGAAAAGGTTTGGTAGAGCCAGGAGGTGATAATCCTGTCATACGGTATGACAAAGGAGAATGGATGAAGTGTGAAGATGAGGAGGTGAATGAAGAGGGGTTCAATGTCCAAATGAGACACATATTGTATCATGACCACTGTCCACCGTGGATTGAGATGAGGACACAGCTCTGAGAGTCCAACCAGCTGAACACAGCTGTAGACTAATTGTCCTTTAATTGGACTCTGCAACACATCTGATAATTACAGTCACTGGGTCTGGATGTGATCCCATATCAGGAGGCGCATTTCACAGACAAAACTGTGGGGCCCACTCCTCTTCAACAACAACTGAACCCTATCACTCCCCATCCACAAGGCCATTTCTTAAACATTGAGGCATTGTTCAGATGCATGGGGCTGCAACCACTGCCTACCTATTTCCATTTTCTTCCCCCTGCCAAAGGGTTGAATCTGATCCGGACCCATTGGTGTGTGGATAATGAAGGGGTTACCAGAAGCCGGGAGAGGCCCAGTAATTCCCCACACCGGGGGGACTGGGCTTTTGGGTGGGGTTTGGATGAGTACCCATGCTCCCTGATGCATGCACTCATGTGAGCTCGAGACCGCCTTACCCAAATCCAAGGCCGGACTAAGGCACTGCATGCATTATATAGACATGGCACAGAGCCTGACTTCAGAGCATTTCACAGCCACAGCTGTACCAGTCACCCCCCCCCCCCCTCTACAGATGGAACTGCATACATTAGTATTTGCATTACTTTGATATTTTATTGCATATATACGAAGACGTTTTTTGTTGTTGAAGGAATTAGCATTTTTGGGGGGACTTGCAATTTGTGCTGGGTGCTGTTCTTGGAATGGACGTTCCACAACTCTATTTCCCTCCCTAGCTGTGTCTTGTTAGATCGTGTGGTTTTCTGATTGTGAGGCAGTCAAACTGAAATGTAGACCCAGCTAAAGCGGCCCTGGGCCCCAGTGTCTCTCCCCGAGTTCATCACGGCCTTCGTCCCTCACACGGGGGAGTGGCCCAGTCCGACCTGAGGTCACTCTCATTAGCATATCATCTGGTGATTTGGTCAGGCAATGTGGGACGGCTTCCCCGAGGGGTGTGTGTGTGTGTGTGCGTGTGGGGGGGGGGGGTAACCCTGCTTCTCCCTGAGGATCCACCAGGAGACCCCCTTCGGTCCAGGGCTAAGTGTCTCCACTTAATTATGATAAAGACATGAGTCTCTGCACAATCACCCATACTCCCGAAACCATCAATAGACAGAAAGCTTAGCAGGGGTCTCTTCTATCTCTTCTCCCCCCCCCTGCCTCAGTGAAGCCCCTCTGTGGGCCTTCATCCATCATCTGAATACCCAGCCCTCCAATCATCACTGATCATGTTGGTAACATGGAGGTGAGGCTGGGATTGGCTGGGATGTGGAGATCAGGGGAAACTGAGGGGTGATCCATCATTCTGGGTGGCACCCTAACACCTCTGTGTGATGGGGTTCAGCCTGAGGGTCAGGGCCAGGTCACAGACCGGGGGCGGCGCAACTCAGGGTGTGGGAGAAGAAGACACCTCCACTGAGAAGACCTCCTCAATCCTCCCTAAGACACCCCACCGGAGACCTGAGGTCTTTGCTTTCTCAAACTGAAGGCTTTTTCCTCATCTTCATCTGCTCGTCACAATACAATATTTGTTTCTCAATTTAAGAACACGGTCGGAACACAAGCCAAAATAATCCAACTTTAAATGTCATCCCCACAAAACATGAACTACCCTAAGCAACCATAAGAATCTCTAATGGACAAAACTTCCCACTCTCTCCCCCGTGACAGAGGATGAGCTACTGACCCACCAGACTTGTTTCTCAAGATTGGTGGACACAACATAGTAACCCGAGGCTACGTGTTGTCATCCAAATGAGATAAGTTTATTTTCCCCGGCCACAGCATTTGTTCCGTCAGCCTGTGGGGCCACGGACCTCTTGAGGAAGCAGTGGGGAACCCTCCACATGCACCTGCAGCTCCAGTGAGGTGGCCCGCCAGCAAGGAAAGGCTTTGGCCGCTGCCCAAATATCTGCCGGTACCTTCTGTGCCAGCACGCTAGCCTAGGGAAAGCAGGAGGCAGCAATATTGTGGAACAAATGTCCCCTAATCTGAGCCTGCTGGTCTGGGGCCTCCAGTGGGGCCTGCTGGTCGTCCATTCTCTGTCCCCCCCCCCCCCCCCCCCCCCCCCCCGCACCTCCCATCCTCAACCCCTACGCCCCCACCTCCTTGTCACTCCCCAGGCCCAGTCTCACCTGGCCTTCACATGATCCAGATTTCAAATATGAGGGAGTGAGGGGGAAGCAACCAGAAGGTTACCATGTAGGAGAGTGGGAACAGAGACCTCCAGGTGATCAAGAGATGCGCCACCCAGAACATCCAGGTGTTTAGCTGTTTTTGCATATTAAAGACATTGCATTGAAACCTTGCACCACAGAACACAAGATCCAAGAAAATCATATTCATCTTCATCTTTCTACTCCCATCTGTCTTTTGCCATATCTACAACAGCGCTAATTAATATGTTTATGTCACATGGCAACCAATGACAGTCAGTCGATAACACGGGCACACTGTTTATTTGTCTACCTGACATTCCCAGCTTCAAATCAATACACCATGCACAAAACTGATAAGATTTCATAAATCACATTCTTAAAAGTATCCAAAATAGTTAGTCAATTGTTTCAATGCAGGATGTATCCTGTCAAATTAATCTTGATGGTTTGACTTATGTCACCTTTTTAATGTTTTTATAACTTTTTATGTTGTTTAGGTACAATACTGCATTAGCATTTAGTTTAGTGGTTCACATACTTAACATACACAGGTTTTACAGTATCTATCAAATTTTTATGAAATCCGCTTCCTAAGTTCCTTTCCCATCATGGCTAGAAGAGCTTTGATTTAAAATCTGATTAAATCAACAGAGAGAGCTGAAGTTTTCCTCAGTCATTCAAGGTCCATTCAATAAGCTATCAGTCGTCAATGATCATGACTTACATCTTATGAAATATGAAACTCGGGAGGTGTGAAGTGTGTTATTGGAAGACAATATTTGGAACACTTTTCCTGATCACTGACTTATCTATTGGAATTCCTCCATCTCTGATGAACAAAACAAACAGAAATCTACTTATCTGCTGGGAGAGGAATTAACTTCACCGTTCCAAAAAACTGCTCTCCGTTTCATTGGAGCAGTTACACTGGAGAACAATTCAAACTTGGGATAGCATGAAAAGAGGGTGGCCACAATCAGAAGTTGTTTTGGACAGAAAACAATTGCCTCTACTGAAAAAGGAGATAAAAAATAGATCTAAATTAGAGGGAAAAGGAGGAAAACAGATTGAAATCACCTGAATGTTGAGAGTTTAGTGATTCACAGATCGTTGTTTCCTGCCTGAATGGGAGGGGGAATCTGTCTCAAATGAGCAGTCTGGGGGCACCTCGACAGAACGTGGAGGTAGTGGTGGATGGGTTGGGGGAGCGGGGTGGTAACCATGGCAACGGCCTGGTCCCCAGCTGTAACGGCGACGAGGAGATGGGTGCCGTGAGCGAGGAGACCACTTAACCTCAGCTGCTCCTCAGCTTAGGGGAGTCAAGATGCTGTTGAAACCCCTACAGAACCTCACTTAATATGGAGACAAAAGACTCCTCCAGGAGACAAAAGACGCCTTTGAACGAGCCAATGAATAAAACGAGATTTTCACAGGGCTTTTCATATACATTAACTTCACTTTCAAAAGCCCCCTACGTGACAGAACGTAAAAGGTGGCAGTGGGATGTGGCGTTCCGAAATTAAAGAAAGTACTTCAGTCACATTGTAGCTCTTCGTGAGAATGTGTAAAATCAAGTGCATGTATTAGTACAAATAACCTCCATTTGCCTCTCGTTAATCTGAGTCAAACAACATCGACACGCCATTTCCAGTTTACCTTGCTCACTGAGAGGGCGTGTTCAATAAGAGTGGCATGTTTGCCTCCTCAGATTTCAATTATTGACCTGTATTCAAAATGGGTAACTAGGTAACTGAGGTCAGGCCATCCCATAATCGACAGACAGCATAATGCCATTGATGCTAACATCTCCATGAGCAGATTCAAAACTCAGCCCAGATTATGGTCCCTGCCAGATGGCTGGTCATAATAGTCTGTTAAAGGCACATTTAACTATCTAGAATGAATACACAACCGGATACTGTTGGAAAAAGCTGAGAGCTCTACCTTAACTGAAAGATAAAAATGCTTTACAAACAAACAAAATACATCTTGGGTTTCAGTGTTCCTTATCCCGCACAGAACACACACCAATCTATGGCACACTGGACACCCTCAAAACACCATTTCCCTTTCCCATTCTGTATAAAAGAAAACTACAATCCGTTTTCTGGTGTTTAATACAACATAAACAGTGTCAACAAATGGAATAACACATGGCACCAGAGTACTGACAAGGACACCAATGAACCCTAATTTAAATATGACACTGTCTGTGATGCATGGATTCACTGTAGAATATCATACATAGCAATAGATCATTATCATATGGAAGAGGGTCTATCATGTTTTAAAGTCGTGTTGATATTGTTAGGAGCTATATCTTAATAGTGAAAAAAATCCACACCATACACTGTGTGAATATAAGACAGCCTTTGTCTTATTATTATTATTATTATTATTATTATTATGGGTATTATAGGAATGTGGGGATCACATCAAGGTTTACATATAAAATAACTTTACATCACATAATGAAATGTACTGTAACTAAATAGCAGTTCCTACAACGTTGATACAATGTTGTTACAACAGGTTTTGCTACATGATAGCTAATGAAACCTTAACGCAAAAAAAAAAACGACTGCAACAAATCAAATACCTTGTACCTTTGAACTGGATTACAATGGAAGACAGTGAATCTAGTCTGTGTCTGTGTCTTCACTGTTCTTATCCATGTTCTCACTATCCACTGTAGGACTGCTACTGTCATAGTCTGGAGAGAATTGTTATCCGAGGCATACACAGAGACAAGCAGAAATTCAAACCTAGACCCCATCCTAACCCTAGCTTTTCGTCCTCCCTGTCAGCTCCCGGCGGTGATCCAAAGTAAATTTCAACATGTCTTTCTCCCAACACAGAAGATATCTATGTGAAGCCAGGAATTTATGATTCATAGAAGATAAAGATTGAAGGATACAGGATTTATTCAAACCAATATCAAACTATAATACACAGGTGGAGCAGTGGACCACTGACACATTACGTATAATTGAAAAAGATGACATCTAATGTAATTTTGGTGGTAGATTTTAATACAGTACAAAAGTAAACAAAATAAAGTTCTTAATACCCCCACCACTGCTCCTCCACTAAGCCTAACCACGCCACAACACCCTCCCCCCACCCCCAAACACATATTTTGTGCTCCATCAGGTGACAAGATTGAGGGTTTGAGTGACTAGGGGCGAGGCAGGGGTTGGGGAAAGTGGTGGATGGAGGCAGGGGTTGGGGGCAATGGTGGATCTGACAGGGTGTCATGGCGGCTGTGACACATATTGCTGGTGACAGAGGTTACAGGGTCAGACAGGACAGCATGTTGTTATGAAAGGAAAAGTGGAACTGCATTGTCCTCTCTCAGCCTCATCCGTCCATCTTCTCTCTCGGACTGAATCGCCCTAACCCTAATCAGGACCCACTCCTTCCAGGCAAAGTGGCACTCACTCTTTTTCCCTCTTTATCCTCTTTCATCTCATTGTCTTGCTCTGTCTCTACCTCAGACTCACCCGCTCCGACTCCCTCGCTGACCGCGTTCTACATTCTGTTTCTTCCCCCTCTCGCTGCGTCTTTCCAACTGTCTCTCATCCTATCGTGTTTTTTTTTTCTTCCTCATCGTCCTCGTTCCCTCTCTTTTTCCTCAAACTTCCATTCTCTCTTCGGTCTTTCCCTATCTCCATCCATCCATCCACTGTCTCTCGGTCTCAGTTGGGTCTCGCTGTCTCTCCATCCTGCCTGAGCCTCCTCCTGTGTGTGTGTATCCCGGCCTTACAGAAGTCCCCTGGGGGCCTTCACACGGCTTTAGAGGCCAAATGAGGTGTAAGTCTATTAAGAGGGGGGAGCTAATGTGCAGATTCCCTGCCCTCTGGGGTTCTTTTACTTGTCATTCAGGTGCAGTTAATTTCCACTTGATCAACATGAAGGCTGCAGACGGAGGTGGGAGAAAAGAGGCAAGGACTGACATGCCCTTCTCTACTTCTTCCTCCTCCCTCTACCGCTACCGGTAAAGAACCTGACTGAGGCAATGAAAAGGTCTCAATGATAGTATTCAAAGATTGCAGCTACTGAAGAGGTCTCTAGGGTTGCATAAAATCCAAACGCACTTCTTTTTTAATGGATGTCGGCTTTTTCTTTGCTGTGGAAATACTGTTTACGACTATTAAAGAAAACCGTTGCTAAAGCTGTAGACATGTTTGTTTGCGGCTTCCAGGATCCACGGAGGACAGACAGATTAAATGGGCCTGTTTATTCATATGGAGATGACAAATTAAGTCGACCCGGAGAGCAAGAGAGGTTTGGAGGACAACGACGCCACACTATCCATTACATAGGAGTGCCTGTGGGTTATCGTGTTTTATCTAAATCAGGTCCCCCTCACACCGCCAGGCAAGGACCATGTGTCGCCTACTTAACCTACTTCAGCTACAGTCTTGGATACCTGTATACTTCCAGTCCTGTCTCCTTGAGAACTTGTGGAGCACTTTGACTGTGAGAGAGGCTTTTTTCAATGTCACCATCAGAATCGAATGTTTTTAGGAATTTCAACAACCTCACGACAAAGAAAACGATCACTTCTGTTTCGTTTTTGTTTTTTTTAAACAACGAATCACCTATCTAACTGCGAGAGGCCTTGATTAAGAGTGGAGGTGAAAATATGAAGGGAGCTAGGTGAGGAAATGCTAATGCAGCCAAAGAAAGTCTGTCAGGGCTAATTACAGCTGATTCGGAGTGTGGCTTTCACGGCCGCCCCAAAATTTAATTTGCTATTGATTTGCTACTTAAATGGCCCCCGTCCGTTTCTATCATTATTACATGGACGCAGGGCTGCCAATACACAAAGAGCACTGACACTTCACACGGCAGCCCGAGGCAAACAAAGGGAAATTCAAGAGGATCAGCACCATTTTAATTCTCCTGTAGTCACTTAAATTCTCCTCCTTCTCTGCTCAACTTACCCACCCCTTTCCACACTCATACCAAACCATTTATCTCTGAATTAGCCTTTTGCTGACTTGATTTTGGATGTCAAATATTTAAAATTGGGTTAAATTGATTAAATGTAGGCTCCTGTTCTCACTATCCAATTAAGTGGTCAAGTAACACCTGGAGATGATGCAGAAGCATGTGACAACAGAGCTTTTTGGCTTTGACGAGCAGTATGATGCCTGACCACAGAGCTTGGTGCCAACACCGAACAGAACTGTGATTTGTTGAGCAGGCAATAAAGCTGCGCTGATAAATATTTCGACAAGTTGAATGTTGTTGTTTATCGAACCGACTGTAAAAGACTCCTGGATTTAGGCATGGAGAGAGAGAGGGGATGGAAAAGAGAAAGGGAAGTACTTAAACACAGGAATGAGGAAATGGGTGATGCCTGAGTAACTGTGAATTAGAATCTGAGGCATAAATTTGTCAGTAATAGGGAATGCAGAGATGTACAATTCCATACCGGATCTAACAATACACACACGTTCTTTCTCTTCCTTTCTCTCTCTCTCTCTATTGTAGTGTGATGGCAGTGGTGGTGAAAGGGATGGAGGTCAACAGGTCAGCTTTGACCTCTCAGGGTCTATTTCTGCGATGGACATTTGTCACTCTGCTGAGAGCCATGCACCGTAATACATTATTGACCACCTCATAGCCCCATCCTTCCAGAGGGCTTTGACTCTCACTGCCACCTTTATCACCACAGAGAGGATACAGGGAGAGTAATAGGGAGAGAAACAGAAAGCCTTATCAGAATGTAAGCTGTATTTGCTGCATACAATCTTATATTTCGTCTTCGAATAAAAAAAAAAAACGTTTTGGGACGGTCAAATAAAGTGCACGTGCATTAGACCTGGCTAAATTTGTGTGAATAAGAATATATTGAAAAAAAAGCAAGGTCGATACCTTCCATATCGTCTGTTTGGTTTTTGGCACAGTCTGGGGGTTCTTAATTGTATAATAATTCATCTCCGATCTCTAATTTACCCCCTGCCGTTGCCTTTACATGGTGGATCAGTGTTTAAAAAAAAAACTTAAATGTCTTTCAGCTAAAGAGCAAACGCTGTACATTATTTACTGTGGGTTATTATTAGTATTGTATTATTATGTGATTTCTAGGGTTACCCTTCTGTGATTTCAAGCACTACCCTTTACCGCCCCACCCTTCCCTGTCTTATTCAAAGTCAAGCATAGTACAAGCTATGATGCACAACACAAGCTATGGGTCAAGCATAAAGCAAGTTACGATCCAAGTCCTAAGTCTTACCCAGACCATCAATGAGGCCGGTCACAGACGCAAACGAATAATCAGACCATTGGATGACATTTCCAGCAACTAAATGCACATGAAACCTCATGCTGTTCCCCTCTCTGAGAATGGCAAACATGAAGTGGTAAATGAGATCAATTCATCCCCTCCAGACGTCCACCACACACACATATCATTTTTCAAATCCTACCGCAGTGGGATGTTTTGAACTGGCATGTGGGGTCTGCAATATGTCCCTCTCCGGCAATTCCTTTAATAACTGCCTGCTGTTCAGATTCTCTGGCCCTGTCTGTCACGCAATTGGGGGACATTTAGGCTTATTTTACCATTGCTTATCTAGCCACGGGAGGCCTATTAATTTCAGCAGGCCCCTGTCCTCTCAAGGGGCAATCTCTAGCCACTGCACGCGTCTCCCATTGTTTAAATCCATTTACATTTGTGGTCAGATGAATGATGACAGCAACACAGTGGAGACCGATACACAACAAATGAAAAAACACGCACACACAAAGACACAGCAACACAAACCCACGTGAAAGAAAATGTTGAAATCCTCCCCAGACATATCGTCCAAAGTGAAAAACCTTTACAAAAGTCTCAAACATAATTCCCCAAATTGCAATTCCCTTAATGACTGATTGCATTTTAGACATGTCCACAAACACGCATGCACACACACAGAGAAAGAAACTCAATTTTTCTGGTGCTGCTGTTTTTTTGGCACAAACCAACCCTATCTGACCCAGTAAATTAGCCACATCCGTTGATGTGATGCCATGCTAATGCTAATGCTCTATCCTTCATCAGCTGTATAGACTCCTGGCACCCAGCATACCTCTCTGTCTATGGGCAGAAAGGCAGTGCCAGAGCTACCACACATCATAGAATATTAACCCTTCTCTGTTTCCTGGCAATAGCAGCAGATGGCACAGCACACACGAGCACAGGAACAGCTGTCAATTTCAAGGCAGTGCCTCTGTGTAGAATCTTCTCCCCTTGTCTTGGGGACTGGGAGGATTTTTAATATAATAAGCGAGCTGATGTGCTGCTTCAGTCTGGAATGAAAGTGAGAGCGGAGCGGGAAGCGTGTTGTTGTCTGTCTCCCCGGGAAATCACAGAAGTGTTACAGAGCAAGTGTCTCAGTCAGATGGAGATATGTACACACACACACACACAGAGTTGTAAATGCACAAACACGGACACGTACAAACACATGCATACACGCACGCATGCAGCTGCAGATGTGCAAACACACTCCCCCACACACACACAGACGCACACAGTCAGACAAAGAGTGCCCTCGAAGGAGCTCTCTAAAAGATCACACATTGGACCATCAGGCTGAGACCCCGCCCCCCCCCCCCCCCCCCCCCCCCCCTGCCACGCCCCCCCCTTTCCACCCGAGCGAGGGCGCGAGCGTGGCAGCCATGAGACGCAGTCCCCCGTGCCTCGCTCAGCTGCCACTCCTGTTAAATTAAAAGTGAGGCCTCCAAATACATTCCTCTTTGTGGGCCCAAAGCACAGGAAAGTTGCATTTGGCCCAAGTGGCGGTCGGGGAATTGTCCCCCTTAACCAACTCCCATTTCCCTTATTTACATGATAAAGGCAGGAGCCAGGGAGAACCTGCAAGGGCCTGAGTCCCACTGTTTTTCATTTATTCATTTCTTTACCAACATCACTTGCCTTCCATCAGAGGCGAGTGAGGAAATCATAGGAGCAATTTAGATTTGGTTTAACACACTCCCTGGAAAGACGAGCAGGGAATTGCCTCTGTGTCTCTCCAGTGTCTCCCGTCTCTCCTCCTCCTCCTCCTTCTCCTCCTCTACCCCCAATCCCTCACTCCCAGCAGCTCAGAGGACTGACCTTCACTGAGAAAGCAAGAGAGAGAATTGTTTCACAGTACATCTTTTTAACCGACCAGTCGACTCGAGGCAGTCCGGTTCCTTTAGTGTGGGTCCTCTGCTGCAGTGTCCCGCAAGTCATGTTCAAATACCATGTTCTACGAAAGAGAACGATGAGGTAGAATCACAGAACAAGGAGTGCACTTGGAGATCTCAAGATCAAGTTCTCATTGAGAACCTGCAGTTCTACTAACTCCCTCATACACAGTGTCGTGTTCCTCAATTTCCCAGTTGGTTTGAGCTGACTGCAACAACTCACACAAGTCAATTGCAATATCAACTCCCGAAAGTGCACATTCCTATTGACAGCACTTCAGTTTAACTTAAACAGACTTTGTCAATCGTGGAGTTGAAGTAAATCAATTTGAAATTGACCTCAGCTCAAGCGCTATCACAGGTGACAGTGCACTGTCTATATCTGCTGTCCGTCTACCTTAGCCCTGCTCTGCAAATCGGATTTGTAGATCCTCAATGACAACACATAGAAGTACTTAGTCAGTTCAAGGCATCTTCTCTGTGAAGTAATATTTGGGCTACAGGCTTCCTGCTCTAGGGCTGAGAAAACTGGTGGTCAACAAAAGGCAAAATCCGTACCCAGTTCTCCACAGACCTTGTAGAGAAAAAAATTATAATCACAAGGCAATAAAAAAAAACTGTGATTGGACTGAAGTAAGGAAGTGGGACAAAAAAAAGCTGATAACTGACTTTGCATAAAAGCATGGTCCATTTGGAATGTTCATGATTAGCAGTATATACCTTTCACATCCACAAACGCCCCTCACAGACAACCTCTTCACCCCCCCCCCCTGTCATTTACCAAGAATGGTATCCTCCCCCTTAAAGATTAATTGAAGCTGGGATAAAACAAAATGGCTCCCAGGGGGTGGCCCACTGTTTGGTATTCATGTGGGTCTGAAAACGGCAACAGTAAATCCTCTAAATTGTTGTTAAGCTGCCGGTATTACCATATGTGTGCCATTTCCATAGACTGACAGCTCCCTCTGGATCAACTGGGGACTATTGATCTTGCAGCACTCCATTTCAAGTTAATTGTGCTTGAAATGAGGTCCACACTCCCAGGCATACCTTTGTTTGAAAGGTGGATATTTATTTGTATTTGGTTGGGTGTTGATATTGGTGACGCGGGATATATTCCATATTTAGTTTATGTTTATCCTCGAACAGCAGTCTCTGTTACTTGGATTGGTTCAGCTTCTTGCGGCTGTCTAGTACATTAGGGAATCGTTTCCGTGTTTCTCATGATGGGGACTTCAGACAAATGAGGCTTCTTCTACATTTGTTAGCATCCAACAGGGGTGAAATCTTTATAGAATTTGTTACAGCACAATTTGTACCCCAGGATAAGATTCTGCACTAACTGATAGTGAAAGGTCAGGGATTCACAGGTTCATCGGTAAAGCAATGTCACAGATTCACACCTCAGACGGCAGTGCTTCAAGTATGACTGGTTCACCCACAGAAGAATAACACATGCCCTCCAAGTGATTCCCCCCAGCCACAAACCCAGTCCCTCTCCCCCTTTTTTACTCTTAAAAAAGTACAAACACAGATGGTAAACAAACATCAGTGACTAATGCAGTACATTTGAAAACCCAATTTATGCAAGTGTTCCGGGGGGATTTTCTCCTCTAACTCGGTTGGTTTTAATTCCTCATCAATGTGAAATGTGTCTGGCCTTGTAAACTCATGCCATGCTAGCCAAAAAAAACTCAGACAGAACAAAAGTTACAGCTTTGAGGCTTGTGTACGTACAACATCCCTGTCATGATTACGTGGAAATCGGATTAACATACGTGACATGCGTGTGTTTTTGTAGCTACTTTTGCCACCGGACAGCAACAAGAGTGCCAGGGTTTGAGGAGTTAGATTCCTGTGGAACAATCCAAAGTACAATCTCATTAAACCTGACAGAGAGAGCTAGAGAGAAGGAGAGAGAGAGAGAGAGAGAGAGAGAGAGAGAGAGAGAGAGAGAGAGAGAGAGAGAGAGAGGGTAAGAGAGAGGGGGGGGGGTAAGAGAGAGAAAGAGAGAGAGAATAAAGTGAGGTAAGCTCTTTTGTAGGCCAAACACCGCCACTCAACTGGGATTAAAACTTTCGGTCTCTCCAGTGTATTGTAATCCTTGCCTCACTGGATATCCTGCAGGGAACTGGAAAACACCACTGTCAATCCCAATCTGGTCAAAAAAAATAATATTCCCATTATTCCCCTTCTCTGGAAAGTGGGCCACTTTACAGCGATAAACAGAAGCAAGACATCCCTCCTAAACAAATCCCTCTGGTAATCACTTGCCTCTGATCTGTGCCATGTTTATACTAGCGGCCCATATGCGCCCGTGTATGAGATCTCAACAAATAAAAGGTGCGTAATGGAGGACATTAGTGGAGCCGGTGTATTGAGGCAGGATTTAATTTGCATGGCAGATTAGCCTGCTAGTGCCACTGGTGGGGCCACAGCCTCTGGGGCAAAGACCCCCCTTCCACACAGCTCCTCTGGTCTTTTATTCTTTTATTAATAGGATCTAGGCTCCACAAATCCATTAAGTCAATTGAGAACACCAATATATAATCTGATTTCAAATCCAGCATGAAAATACTTAACCAGGGACCATGGCTCAATGCTTGTTTTTTCCCCTGCCTGCAATGGTGGGCCCCTGTAAGGAAGGGTGGAAGGGGGTAGAGAGAGAGAGAGAGAGAGAGAGAGAGAGAGAGAGAGAGAGAGAGAGAGAGAGAGAGAGAGAGAGAGAGAAAGGGTAAGAGAGAGGACGAGAGAGAGGGAGGAGAGACCAGCAGATAGCAGGAGAGGGAGAGAAAGGGATAGAGCGAGAGAAAAAACACTGCTGGAGGCATTTTGGTCTCTGCCCCCAACCCACCAGTACTGACTGAGACCAAGTTACGCCTCAATGCTTCGGATAGTCTCAGTTTCACACACAAATACACATGCATGCACACACATACACACATACATACATAAACATACATACAGTGCCCTCCAAAAGTATTGGAACAGTGAGGCGAATTCCTTTATTTTTGCTGTAGACTGAAAACATTTGGGCTTGACATCAAATAATGAACGTGAGACCAGAGATCAACGTTTCAGCTTTTATTTCCAGGTATTTACATCAGGATCTGATGCACAACTAAGAAAATATCACATTTTGTTTGAATCCACCCATTTGTCATGTGAGCAAAAGTATTGGAACAGATATACTTAAAACATATTTAAGTGAATAAGACTTAATATTTAGTTGCAAATCCTTTGCTTTCAATAACTGCAGCAAGTCTGTGACCCATTGACGTCACCAAACTTTTGCATTCCTTCCTTTTTGATGCTTTCCCAGGCTTTCACTGCAGCCTCTTTCAGTTGTTGTTTGTTTTGTGGGGTTCCTCCCTTCAGTCTCCTCTTAAGCAGGTAAAATGCATGCTCTATAGGGTTTAAGTCTGGAGATTGACTTGGCCAGTCTAATACCTTCCATTTCTTGCCCCTGATGAACTCCTTTGTTGTTTTGGCAGTGTGTTTTGGGTCGTTATCTTGCTGCATGATGAAGGCTCTGCCAATCAGTTTGGTTGCATCTTTCCTTAAATTGGCAGACAAAATGTTTCTGTAGACTTCCGAGTTCATTTTGCTGCTGCCATCATGTGTTACATCCTCAATGAAGATTAATGAGCCCGTCCTAGAAGAAGCCATGCAAGCCCAAGCCATGACATTACCTCCACCGTGTTTCACAGATGAGCTTGTGTGTTTGGGATCATGAGCAGTTCCTTTCTTTCTCCAAACTTTAGCCTTTCCATCACTTTGGTAAAAGTTAATCTTTGTCTCATCAGTCCATAAAACTTTGTCCCAGAATTTTTGAGGTTCATCTCTGTACTTTTTGGCAAATTCCAGCCTGGCCTTCCTATTCTTCTTGCTAATGAGTGGTTTGCATCTTCTGGTGTAGCCCTTGTACTTTAGTTCATGAAGTCTTCTGCGAACAGTAGATAGTGATACCTTCACTCCTGCCATCTGGAGGTTGTTGCTGATCTCACTAACAGTTGTTTTAGGGTCTTTCTTTACAGCTCTCACAATGTTTCTGTCATCAACTGCTGATGTTTTCCTTGGTCTACCTGTTCGACGTCTGTTACTTAGTACACCAGTAGTTTTCTTCTTCTTCAGGACATTCCAAATGGTTGTACTGGCTATGGCCAATGTTTCTGCAATGGCTCTGATTGATTTTCCATCTTCTCTAAGACTCACAATTGCTTGTTTTTCACCCAAAGACAGCGCTCCGGTTTTCATGTTGTTTTCACCTCTGAATACAGTCTGCATAGACAAAACCTATCTTACCCAATCTGAACCTGAGTGTAGACATTCAGTGGTATTTATTGATTGAATAATGTATGTAATAGGACACACCTGGGCAACAAAACACACCTGTCAGTCATATGTTCCAATACTTTTGCTCACGTGACAAATGGGTGGGTTTGAACAAAAAGGTGATATTTTCTAATTTGTGCATCAGATCCTGATGTAAATACCTGGAAATAAAAGCTGAAACGTTGATCTCTGGTTTCACATTCATCGTTTGATGTCAAGCCCAAATGTTTTCAGTCTACAGCAAAAATAAAGGAATTGGCCTCACTGTTCCAATACTTTTGGAGGGCACTGTACATACACACCCACCACTAGGATGGCCATTTATTAAACACCTCGAGGAGAAATAGACATCCATAAAATCATGAACAGTATTTCATTTTTTCTAGCTCACACACCTAGCCACACAGTGACACATATAGTCAGCAGGACCATCCATTGTTTGGATACATTTAAAAGACTGTAATTGGTGACTGGACTTTGTAGAGAGATCAGAATCAACGTGGGCTGTAGCACATAGTCAAATGTTCACATTTAAATCCGCATTTTCGGATAATAGCAGTGGTACCAGTTTGGGACTATCTCGTTGTTATGATCAGTGACCTATGCCCTTTTGTAAGCTCTCTCTTGGAAGTCGCTTTGGATAAAAGCGTCTGCTAAATGAATAAATGTAAATGTAATGTAAATGTACCACACACCATGTGGGGAGGTGATGCCCAGATATTCCTATTTATTTCTGTGCAGTTGGAGAATGTATCTATATTGATATTCATTTATGACAATTCAGTATTGTTGATTCAATGTATCTTTTCCATCTCTTGTAAGGTTTTTTCTACTACCGGCTGACTTCTACTTTTAAGGGTGAGTTAATAAAGCAGTTTTGTCTGCCCTGAATTACAACTGTGTTCTCCCACCGATCGGCATCTTATTTACATAGAGAGCAACAGCAACGGGAACAGTGTTTTGCTAACAGTTCATGCATTAACCTACAGGGGAGGCTAAGCACCGCGCATCTCAAATCCGTGTACATGCACCCACACATACCCCCACACACACACAGTAACACACACACACAGGAACACACACATACTCACACAAACACACTCCCCAGAAAGGGTTTAGCATCTCCAGAACACTTGTCTGGTTTTCTACACACAGGGCCCCTGACAGGTCTTGCTAGAGATGCAGGGACTTCAGTTAGTCCATCAGTCATTAATAAAACGGTGTCTGTCTCTCTCTTTCTCTTTCTCAGAGACACAACTGAGAGGCTCGTCTGTGGATGTTGACAACAACATCAGTGGAGGCATTTAGGGAGCAAACAGGTTGTGAACAAAACCCACATACACACATGCATGGCCACACAGACAGGGGGGGGGGAGTGAGGGGGGGGGGGGAGTGAGAGTGAGAGAGAGCTCTGCGGTGAGTAAAAGCTGTTATTTAATTTGTAAAACACAGCGCTCAGAAAAAGCCTGACCGAAGCAGGCAATTAGAGGCTTCCCGAGGACTTGACTGTTTTCCCTTAACCTTTACACAACGATTTATGTCAAAGGATTTGTCACCTCCGCAGTGGGGCCTTCACACACAGCTTTTCAAAACACACAATAGGAGAAGGGGAGAGAAAAGGGGAGTATGAAAAAAAGTACAATCCTCCTGTGAGGATTTGGAACTTATATAACTCCCAATTATCAAAACTTCTCCTTGCCTGCTGCCTTGTAGGCCTCCCTTTCTGTTTGTTCAACTCACAAAATATCTACAGTAGCACTGAGGAGTGTGTAATGCCCGTGTGCCCACATGACTGGCGAAAACACTCCTGCTCTTTCTGCCCCGCTGAGTCCCGCTGTATAATGGGGGTCTTGAAGGCTCTCGGCTCTGAGCAGCTCTGCCTAACAAAGCCTTGGTGGCATGCAACGGGCAGGAGGAGAGTGCCTTCTCCGGGAACTTGCCAAAAAACGAATTTTCCACTTCTTTCTCCTCCTTTTTTCTCCTTCTGTGGGATGCTGTTGCAGCAGCACGACAGTGTGAGGTTTTAGACATCTCAGATAAAGGTGGAAGTGTGTGTGGGTCTGTGTGTGTGTGTGTGTGTGGGGGGGGGGGTCTTTTAAGACTCACCAGAGTCAGAGTCAGCAGCTCAGCAAGGAGAGTACACAAATTGGAAAGTGCACAGAATATATTCCAGGACAGAATACATTCCGCCCCCCCCCGCCCCCCCAAAATACATTTGGGAGGGGGGGGGGGGGCTTTGTGTCTACCCAACTTTTTTTAAATCACAAAATAGTGGAGAATCGTCAAAGCTGCATGAGTCTACTATACGTTATTTTTTTTATCTTTTATCTATAACCCCTTCTTTCCCATGAGGCTCTCATCCTTTCCTTCTCTGTCTCTGACGACGGTAATGTACCTGTTTACCTGTTGGGTGGTCTTGAGCCTGGCTAAACCAAAGCCCCAGTCCCTGCGATCTAAGTGTAGAGTAGCTGCTAATCCGATTTCAGGAAACAGCCAAGCCCCCTCCAGCTTCCCAGCTTACCTCGAGTCCTCGGAGAGGACAGACAGAAGGACAGGAGAGGAGCGAAAGAGAGAGGAGTGGGGTCGAGGGGAGGCGGCAGGCTGAGAGGGTAGGGAAAAGAGGTTTAGTTTGTGTTGTGGTGGTGCCGTCATTCAGCAGGTACTCCGGCCAGTGCTTGAGGACCACCTAACCTGAGCTCTTTTATATCTGGGCCTATAATGAGGTCCTAGATGGGCGGAGGGGGGGGGGGGGGGGGATATTACCTTCTTAGTGACTGAGCTCTTTTCTGAGTCCACTCTGCCCTCTCTGGGACGTTACAGGGGCCAAACATAAAGCAGTGCTTCATGGCGCTGAGGCTTATCTGGCCTCGGAAAGTATGTGAGACATGCTGGGAAACAAAGGGGCGTCTCTGAGCCCGCTGGCAGGGCCAGCATATCCCTTTCACAGGCCACAGATCACCCTGGGCTCCCTCCACTGACAGACCTCTGGACGTCCATGATGGGGGGTAGGGGTGGGTGGAGGGGTGGAGGGGGGATCGCACCTGGGGAGGGCTGTGCAGCGCTACAGGTCATGCAGAGCACCTTCCAGCAACACAGACCACCCCTAAAACGATGCAGGTACAGCTAGAGGTACAGTAGACCTCCTCTGGCCACAGACCAGAGCACCTATCAATGCATTTAGGCCACGTTTCAGCTACTGACTGCCCAGGGAGACTTCTTATGCATGTGGCTCTTCAGCTTTCAAGTGATAAATTAAACATTGCAAACTTCGAAATGTAATATTATAAACATCAGGTAAGAGGAAACACGTTGTGGTTTCTTTCAAAGGAGGAGTGAGAAATGTAGAGACGCTCAACCCACACTGAGGAAAGCATGGCCTCAACTGGCCAAAGATGGGCAGTGCAACCACAAGCCTACATTTCCTCTATTTCTTCTTCTCTATGAGACCACCGTCGTGAGACACAAAAATATGTTTAATGCTGAAAATAACTGACATTGACTGAGTCTGTGTGGTGTATTTATCAATCAGGGATTACTACTTTCAATTAAAGGTTAACCACTTTCCACCGTTTGATAATCCTTCAAGACGGGAATGTCACATCAGGCAACAAAAGGAATGACCGGTTCGACCCAAAAAACGCAACAGTGACGACAAATGAATACACAGTAGCAGTGTGTGACGTGACGAGACTGGCGTGGTAGTAAGGGGGAAAGCAGCGCATGTGTGACATGAAGAGAGCAGTGTCAGTGTGTCACGGCTGATCCCTGGTGTCCTGTCAAACAGCACAGACCCTAAGGGCCCTCCCTTACAGCAGGGAATACAACAGCCCATACGGCATCTGTCGCACCCGCTGAGACATGAACGGGCTGTGTGTGTGTGTGTTTCTGTGTGTGTTTGAGCGCGAGTGCATGCGTGCGTGTATGTTGATGTGTGTGTGGGCATGCCAACGGAAAGGGTTTGAGCAAGCATTTGAAGTACAGAGTTCCATGTCTGAGTGTGTGTTGGAGGGCTTGTACCCTGAGTCCTGCCTAGCAGCCACTTTACGTCCCGGAGACAAGGAAACTGAAGGGGTCTGGGAGATAACAGAGATACCTGTCTACCTCCTCCAGCTGACCTAACACCACCATGGTTTCACTTATAGTCTCGCCCCCCTGGTGGCTACCTGATCAGGCCCAGTCAACTCTTTAAAGCCCCTCTAATGTTTATCAGGACAATCTCTGTTCTGGTTTTAACGACTGGTTGCCCTCCTCCCAGCCACTGGTGACCTTGGTCACCCACTCTGGCCACAGTGAGGTGGGGGCGGACCATAAAGGAACAGTAAAGAGGGGTGTCTGAGGGTTAAAAGCCCCCCTGTCACCAACAAAGGTAAATAACACTTGGCTGTGAATGAGAGTTGGCTGTGTTCTCTGTTTCTCGGTGGTGAGTCTGTCCTCAGGTCCCCCTCAGAGAGAGACCACATTTTATTACCTGGGCCTGAGAATAACCCCAATGGAAATGGCCCGGGCTGCGGTAAAATCGATAATCTGCTATCTTTATAGACTTGGCCAGCCAACCAAGACCATAGAAGTCTGAGAGAGTTTGTTTGCTTGTTTGTTTGGCCTGTTGCACTGTCAAGTATTTTTAGGATATTACCATTGTTAGTGAAATGGTCTGTTGTGGTCTGCTCTCTATCATTTGAATTAAAATATTGAGTTTTGCTAGAAGTTAAATCAATTCACTTTATTAACTTTATAAATTAAATAACTTTTTTTATTTAGTAGTGATGCTTCTTAACATGAAATCCACAGTTTCAGTGTGAGAATGACACTTCAAAATAAAAGCCACGAGCCACCAAATTCGGTCAAATATGGTCACATTAACTAATTCTCCAACAGCAGGGTTTGCAGGGCTATTGATCTCCACAAACATTTACCAACCTGGCTAACTATTAACCTTTTCCATCACTACCGTTACTGAGGAAATATGCCAATGGTTGTTTTAAGGGAGGAGCTTCTGGGAGAGGCACCAAGAGGCAGCATTGTCTATACTGGGAGTTGTCATAGGCAGACCGGTTGAGATTAACTCCTTTTCTTCCCATCTCCTCTCAGACTGACGTCTCTCTGGATTCCGAGAAGGAAGCAGGTCCACTAAAACTCACTCTCCATTAGGGGAGCTAAATGGCTCTTCTGTGAGCAGTGAGCTAAAGCAAGAAACATAAAAGACCCCTACGCACACGTACTCCTCAAGTGAGATTAGAGAGGGCTCTCGTCTCTTGCCCGTCAAACGTTTATAAGTGCAGAGGAGCACTTTACTGACAAGGGCGGTAACAGCATCTCTTTCCAGTCCTTGAGTCAAAAACATCCTGCTTCAAATCAGGGGATGAAAAAACCCCAGAGAATAATCAGACCCCATATATTTCCTGGACTGTTTTCACGATGATGAGGTGGTTTCTTTCACACCCGGACGACTGGGTACCTTGCAGGACATCCTGGTGCTTTTTTGAAAGAACAACAATGCTTAGTAAGAGATAGACTGCAATTTCAAAAGATATTTACTTGTATTTTTGTTTGCACCTCCTTATCTTCCTGATTTCTTACTCAAGACCTCACTTCTGTGGGGAAACAGTCTGTGTCCTTAAATTGCTAGCTCGCAGCAACTATTTCAGCTAGAGGCCCCTGATTGCATTTCAGACGTGAAGTAAATACTACTTGCTCAGTTACCAGGTGAAATCGAGCAGGCAGATGTGTCTGCAGCTCCAGTACACACTCACTAGACCCTGCTCTCTCTTCACAAGATCTAGCAGAGTCAGCAATGGCTGAGTCATGTCACTAAATGTTTGTATGTGGCTGAACAGTGTGGAGCAACTTGTTGCTGTTGCTCCAGGGAATATAAAGTTGAAATGATACATAACTTTGCTGTGTGTCCCTATACTGGTGTATTCCTCGGTAAATAGACGTACATGTATTTGGGAATCTGTTCATCATGAGTTATGTAGTGACCCCTTTTTCCCCCAAAAGATCATTGGTGACGTGAACTGTAGATATCATGTGCAAAAGGTGTGTGTGTGTGTGGGGTGGGGATTATTTGTCAGTGATGGAGTAAAACAACAATAACCCCGGTGAGTGGGGTCTGTAACCATACACTCCTATAAAGTCAACGCCAGCAAATAAAGAGCTGCCACTCCACTCAGGTTACAAACAACAAGGCCAGCCTTATACCCAACAAATTTCTAGGAAAGTCAAACAAAGGTCTCATGTTAAACAATAAACATAAAAACAAACACAAAGTCAGAATGGTGATTGTGTTATACAATAATAACAATGTGATAGTGTGATAAACAAAGATTATTTACAAACCGATTGTGCAGTACATCTTTTACTTTAGTTCAGTGACAGCATCTTTCTTGACCAGCCTGTAACAGCCATGGAAATAAATAAAAGTAAAGTAGAACTTTAGGAACCACTTCTTGGACCATCAGGCCACCCTACCCCCGCCCCCCCATCAGTAAAGGTTGCGACCCTGTTCTTTATTTTTCCCAGGGCTGTTGGGCTAATGAAGTAACAACAAACTGGGCCCTGCGGCTAATTTGGAGTGGCACTTCCTGGCCCCTCCTGTCTCCACGGAGACGCATTTCATTTTTTCTTATCTCTGCCTCAGTCATGTGGCTTTCCGCATGGACGCCCATGTCTACCCACCCCCTTCACCACCCCACCCCCATCACAGGGCTAATGGAATCTTCGTTAATGTCATTAATCTGCGGACCGGGACATGAACCAAACACACTCCGTACTCAGTGGGCCTGTCTTGGCCGGCCTCTGGCACTAGCGGAGAAGGAAAGTTTCCTTGAGGGAGGATTAGATGAGGGGATCCCCTGTTAAACGGGATTATAGCAAGACACTGATTGTCTCCGGTCATTTTTCCCCGGTAAATTTTTGGGTGGAGGAGGGTCTGTGTGACAGGTGAAAACAAGGTTTAGGTTGCAACGATTTAAATGTACCTAATTAACCAATTGCATTTCAGTCAGGTAAAGCCTATAGGCATCTCGTTTCTCCAATAATGGTAGCATTTCACAACCCAGATTGACCTGCTTCAGCATCGGTTTCATCTGTATTTTTCTTTTAACAAATATTTTAAAGTTGCTGATGCAAAGTGTTACAAAGAACTGTAGGCCTGAGGTTAACCATATGTCTTCTTTGACTTACTACAATATTTCTGTTGGGAAAATAAATATTGTTGTAAAAAATGCTATAGTGACATTTTGAAAGTTACATTTTGATTTTGGATAATGAATATGTTTAGGTCTTCCTTTATATGATGCATATCCACTAGACATCTGTCTTTGCTATCAAGACAAAGGGATTTTCTCCTCCACCCGACATATTTTAAAACAAGGGAAACGTCAAAAGGCTGCTCAATCAGGTGACTGTGATTTCTTCCTCATTAAAGAGCCTTATTCACACATTCCCTCAGCTCCATGAATGGACAGTCTCAGGCCCACATGTCATACACTTTCATTCATAAAGGAAAAAACAAGGAGGGTAGGGGGAGGGGGAAAGGGGGGTGACTGAGGAAAGAAAGAGTCTCTCTGGAAGGATGGGTAACCCAGGGGACATTTTCTTTTGTGGCTCTCGGCTTATGGGGCCAAATGCCAGCAGGGTTACCCCAGCGTTCTCTGTCTGTGTGTGTCTGTGTGTGTCCCCCTTTCTGTGACACATGGTAATTAGGAAGATCTTAATGGTGAGGAGGGATTTATTAATGTCCAAGGAAAGCTTTAAACGTCACTTTAATTAAAGGAGATTCGGAGGGCAGCCTGTGTGGGGATGTCATCCATTTTATAAAATCCCTGTTTAGACACAACAGAAAAATCGGAGGGGGTGTCCAAATGGAAGCACAAAAGGACTTTCTGGAGGAAGGTTGTCTAGACCTGTGGTCAGAGACAAAAAAGATAACCTGACCCTAACAGAGACTTAAACTGACAGTAATTATCTGCATACAAATACCACACAGGCATTGAGGATACAACAACTCTTCTGACAAGCAATGATCCAAATAAAGACACTCTTGTGTTCCTCTCTGTGCTCCTCTATTCATTTCAACAATAACCTTACTTCGACCTGTTTTTTGGGATTAATTTATTATCTGAATATTCTGTGTCCATTCATGCAGCAGGAAAAACCCTAGATTATTTCCTGCTTGGTTAAGTTGCATCCGGTCAGTCCCTCTCACAAAATGTTACCATTAGCTATGCTCCTCTGGTGGCTAAACAACTGATCCCAGAACCTCTGAGTCAAATAAATGTATGACACATTGAAAAGTATCAAACAGATGGAGAAGGGTGCAGTTCATCGCTGAAAAAACAAACATTTGAAAACAACATGAAAGACAATATTTAAAAGTTAACATCTGATAAAGCATTATGAAACCTTATATATATTATATCTTCATACCTTGATAACCTTACTTCAGTCATTACAATGTGTCACTTTCTAGTGTGACGGGATCAATTTAAAAGGTTACAAAATTATTTAAATCAATCAGAAAATTCTCATGAATTTACTATGGTAGCAGGAAACTGACCCACGTCAGGTTTCCACAAAAATTATATATACTAAATAATGTAACAGTAGATTAAATTCAAGAAAAAAAGGAAAAAGCACAAGGCAAAAATTGCTACAAGAATATCTAAATTCACTCTTAAAGCCTAGTGTTGTGATAAACATGGTGGGGTTGTAAAATAGGGAGAGATATACCAGAGGAAGGTGGCTGGAGCTGCTGGGAACCTGGAGAGGCGATCTGATAAAAGGCTGGAGGGGAAACGCCAGTAACCCTAACGCCAAGGGATTCCCTGGGAGAGAGACAATACAGAGAGACAATACAGAGAGACAGGTTATCAGGCCATTTCTGAGGTGCCACTCAACTGAAACACAGACAAAATGTGCTCCGTTGAATTTGTTGTCGTTCATTCGGTAACTTGGTAAACAGCCTATCAAACATGCATAGACTTTGTAAGGAGAAGACGTAATCTCACTCATAATTACAAACATGAAATCCGAAAGTACACAAGCTAAATACTTTTACAGCATTATCTTGATCCTTCAATTAGTAATAATTAGTATCAGATACCTATGCAGCTGTCGTCATGAACAGAATGTGAAGAATCATAGACTCATCTTTCTTAGTTCACTCTGAGTTATTTTCATGGCCTGGAATAACATCTGGTGGAAGCAAAGTGAAACGATGAGGTTTGTTTTCCATCAGTATCATAACTGGTCACAGAAATATACACCTTTGCAAAAAAAGGACACCTTGACTACAAAGTATAACAAACTTCTAGTTTACTGTGGTAAGTTTGAGGAATACGTTTGTGAACACTTTTTCATTCAGACAAAGGTCATTATCAAAAAGTTAGATGGATGAGGCCTTTGAAGTAACTTACTTGTTTCGATCTTTATGCTGACATGATTGTCAGGCAGTACCGTATCTAATACTGGTTAGAGGAGCGGAAGAGAAATCTCCAGATTTAACAATGTCAGTTCATCCTAGTTTGTTGTCTTACTGAGGGGTCAATCGTAACACAGGGACTTACTAACATCAAACTTTTCAAAGCAGGTCATTCAGCTGACCAATAGTAATTAAACACATTTAAAACAAAACGGGGGGGGGAAAAGACTTGTGCACTTATACAATTTGAGATCTGTTACGATGCCTAAAACGGGTTGTCTGTATCAGTGGTCCTGGTTGTGATTAGACTGGGCAATATTGTTGGAAGTGATGAGGAATAACTTCAAGGTACTGTTTGACAAGAGATGAATGGATGTCGACCTCAACACACTAAGAGGTGAGAAGCCTAGTGGCACTATACAGGAGAGGTCCTCTTCAAACATTTCCTGTGTGGGTCTGTAAACAAAATGTCACCACACCTTAGATCATTATAACAAGAAAGTGCTTTTCGACTGTGTTTTAAAATTTAGGAAGTTGGAAAGATAGTAAATGAATGACCAGGAGATAAAAAGGACACTGAAACAGTCCTTGTCATCAGTCTATTCAAAAAACACTTTCATTATTAATTTAAAATTGTTAGGTACAGATGTCAGATTACTGTTTTTTTTTAAATAAAAGACACATTTGGTTTGTTAAAGTAACTGAATGATTAAAAGTATCTACTGAATAATTAAATGTGTGTCTGTCAATGTTTGCTCCTTCTCCCAAAGCACAGAATTTACTTACATTTCTCCAAGCATGGTACTTTTGTCACACCACACACATTGTATTCCAGTATTACACCTGCCACTTTGGTTTTGCATTAAATAACATTGTATGATATGCTTCAATATGCTGGGTACCATCGTCCCTAAATCACAGAAAAACGTTCTTTACTATGTATAAAATGATTGCCCAGACTGATGATTCCCCGAATGCATGGGTGCCTTCTCTATATTTTTCAACTTTATTCTTTCACCCACATAAATGATCAAAACAAATGACAATCTTAGCACGAGGAAGTGACGGGGCCCACAAAAGGGAGTCTGACAGGCATTTCCACAACAGATGTTTTTACAGAGGGGTGTCTTCTCTCCACTGAGCAGTCTCACACATGAGAGGCCCCCAAAAGCTTCAGAGAAATGTTCTGAAAACCAACATGTAAATTTGTAACTGCAATCTCTCAGACTGGTGATGCTAGTCGTTTCAATTTTTTTTCACAGTTGTTTTTTCACAGGGAAGTAAAAAAAAAAAACTTATCATATAACTAATGAATAAACGAAGCAGACAGGTCTAAACAAACATGTCAGCATATACATTAAAAAAGCTGTCAGGGTGGAAGGAGAGTTTCAATATGCAAAAAAAGAGGAAGAAAAAAAAAGCTACATCATTAAGAGTTATCATTAAAAAGATGAGTCCCTATCGACCCAGGTTGTGTGTAAGTGCTGTCCTATTGACAGGAAGACAGAAGATGTTGGAAGAGCCATATTTCATAAATTTGGCCCCCTTCACTTCATCACTGAGGAGGAAAGGGAATGCTTCTAGGCTGTATATAATAACACGTGTGTTCTTTATTTCCTTTAGATCAATGGTAATAAGTGGGGGCCAAGCAAGATGGATGCCGCGGGCAGGTTCACCTATCGACTGCAGAACAGAGACACACACCAAAGACAGATGTCACTGGAGAGCCCATTTTACTTACTGAGAAGAACCCAGGTCAGTAATAACAATCCTTTTGAACCATTTGAATTACTGTTCTTTTGTAATCACAGGGCAAAGTAAATGCAATAGACTATGGAGACAAATGGAAGCCCCCTTTTAAAATATTGTACAAAGTATTTACTACAGAAGGCAGCTTTTAGTACAGAGAGGTAGATTTGAAAAATATAAGAACATTTTGTAAATCAATGAGATTGGATTTAGATGGGGTTTTTTTTCATGTGGGTTTAAGGAGAGGTCTGTGTCTGCATACCCCGTCTGGCCCTCCCTGTGCACACAAACCCAATGTCTGGTTGGGGGGTGGGGGTGGGCAGGTTGGGGGCGGGGGTGGAAATGAGGGGTAGCCTGGTGCCTACTTCCTGGGGACAGGATCTAGACAGGAGGCAGACGCGAGGGCAAGCTAGGCCACACAGGTGGCCCGGATCTGAATCAGATCAGCCCAGAGGGAACCAGTTCCAAACCCTAGCTCTGGATACAACTACCGCAAGTTACTGACACATAGCATTAACAGCCTAAATCCATAATCTCAAGATTCTGTCCGTCACTGTGGAATTATTTTAAATGAACCCACATGGGGTACATGAAGTAAATTAGTTAAATTAAATGTAAAACTAATATTTAAATTGCATTACAATTATTGAATAATGTAACTAAAAACTAAATAATGTTTTATTTTTCAAAATTATTAGTACAGGAGCATCTGCACAGAAGACATGTTAATATAAAATGTTGCTAATAAAACTATTTATCTAGCAAGTCATTAATAAGGAGGCTTGTTAGACATTAGGGTGAAAGGCTGGCTTATGCTTGTGTGAACTCCCTTTATGTAAGACTTCAAAAGTTTAATTAAACTTTAATTTGCATGATTTCACTGAATTAAGTTACCTTTTGTAATGAATTAGAAAGGGTTAAGTGAAAAGTGGTTAGAAGTTAAATGTTTAAATTCTGTTGAAAACATTCTTTCTGAGTTAAACTTAATAACATTTGCTGATTCCTACATTGCCACATAGGTAATTTGATTGAAAAATATCAAATAAATATGAATCATTGTATTATACATGCAATACTACACAATCACTAAGAAAATATAATAAAGTTGAAATATGAAGTCACTCTGGCTGAACTGCAAATCAAACATTAATAGAATAATTACAGAACTGTTCCAACAGACAGCTCAGAGTATTATTGTCTAAAGTTGGGTAAAGGGTAATTAATTTGGCAATAAATCGTTCACAGTGTTTGGTGACTGATGAGGATGGGGAAATGAGAACATTTGAGTTCAGACACACACTACCCCCACCCTACCCCATTGTCTGTGTGAGAATGGAAATCTGTGCCGGCAGTACAATATCCACATTATGTCTTCTGACTCGGCATTGTTGCATGGTATGCTTGATCATACCTCTGCATATTACTACAGTGAAAATAGAAAATGCTTCGAAGTAAAACAGCATTATGTTTTGAAACTGCTTGTTCATTTAACAAGTAGGTCACTGAAAAATAGGGTTTCAAAATGGAAAATGAAATCAATTCTGCCTTGATAAGAGCGTTCATTTATTTCAGCACCTTGTCGACGTCCAGAATTAATCCCATGGATTTTATTTTGGAATCATGTCTAATCCAAGGAATAGTGTAATAAGTAACAATGGTCTTGACCTTCAGCCTTCAGATCATAGGCATCAATATATGCAATTGTAAACACAGGTTTTTGTGTCACAGTGCACCAATGACGCAAAAGGTCAAATGATCAACATTTTAGGAGACACTTGCTAAACTTTGTGCACTGTCTATGCATTCTGATTTGGAGGGAAATGTTGAAAGGGATATATACAGTCATGTGTCTCTCACACTGCATTATGGTCTGACAGGGTTTCATTGAATGATGCAAAACACAACGATAAGTGTTTTCTGTAAAATATAACAGTTCTGCATCTGCCAATAAGAGGAGTTTGTTTATGTTTTCATTTTATCGACCTATTTAAAGCACTTTTGGGATTGGGCCCACCACAGAAAAAAATATTTTGGTACGTCTGAGCGTAATTATGTTTTATATAAATACTTAGATACGTTGAAGTGATAGAGCTGAGTCTTATAATATAATGCTTATACATGTATTTATTTAAATATTGTAAATGGGTGTGGGACACCGAATGGACACATCTCATCATTAAGCAATTCATATCCAAATACATTACACACAAAAAAACTAAAAAATCTGATAAAAATTAAAACAAACTATGTATTTATACTTTTAGTGAGCTTTCAACATAATAATGTGAATGTTCAACTTGAATGAAATATAAAACTCCTGTCTTTCCTGATAGCATGTTGTGTTTCCTTTGGGCAAATGTTTTACTTTTATATAACATATTCAACAACCATAGCTCTAAAGACATTTCAAAGTAGTTAAAAGTAAAAATTAGAATGTTGCAATGCAAAAACTAAATTTATGAATGAGTATGAATGTAGAAACACTTGTTATTATGATTTATTATATATTTGACAAAATATCAATAAATAATTACAGTTAATGAGCAAATCTGCTCTGATAACTTGTGTTTCACATACGTAAAATTATACAAAGTACAATAGAAACAATACACTTTTTTACAACCTCCACTTCAAAAGCATGCAACATGGTTAAAATGATACATGTAAAGTTCGAAGAGTTTGTAAAATTGCGGTGAGACTCATGTGTTGATTTTTTTGGTGGGACAAAAGACCAGCAGGGTTAGTGTTAAGTCTGTCTGTGGTGGAACACCTTGAAGGCCAGGGGAATCTCTCCCTCTCTCTAACCTCTGGGCCATAACACACACAAACAGATGGGCCACCTCATGCCATCAGGTGGAAAATAGATCTTCTGCGTTTATAATGGCAAAGCAGGAGAACTGGAACAAAGCAAGACCGTGCAGCTGGATCCAATAGCAAAGATCATAACTGTAACATTTGTCGTAATTCTTGCAGTGTTCACCTGATAAACAATTTTTTAGTGTGACCATCTGAAAGTTGATGATTTGACTTCCGTTTCTATTGACCATTAAAACAGAATAGGCTAAATACTGAATATTGAACTATATACTGTATGTGTCACGTGCATTTGCAAATGAGTCTTTACATTTATAGAGTTAATTAACTACATTATTTATTTGAATCTGTACTTAATAGCAAAATAACAATCGGCCAACGGTGAGGTATACCCCAAATGTTTTGCTAAATAATCAATTATAAGTAACATGAATTCAACATAATACTTACTAAACTGTTAGAGATGTGCTCTGATAACCTCAAGTTCTGTTTTTATTGTCCCGTGAGCATCTATCCCACTAAAATAATTACAAATCCCTGGAGGATGTGAAACCACACGGTGTTTGAATGCTACCATCTAGCGTTCATTTTGTAGTAGTGCAACTGCAACCATTTTTGAAACAGCTCACACTTCAGTACAACGTACGTTTCTCCCAGGTGTTCTCAGAAGAGTTGCGGTGTTGGGCTCCTCGTGTTGCTTTTCTCACTTTGACATGTCATCAAATTTAAGTCTGTGTAGGGAAATTATTGTTAGTAATATTAATCCAATCTGGAAATAATTAGGTCGATGAAAATGTGATTGTAGCCCCAGTAATGGTTAGCTAGCTAGTATGCACGCACTTTTTTGCACGCACGTGCTTGTATTTACATTTGGGGGGATATGACGTCATATGTTTTGAACAATAGTGACAGCGGGCTGCTTTTTGCTAGTTGCTAGCTATTGCTAGTTATTTCGTCTATTTCCTCTGAATTAATTTATCCTGCATTCCTGATGCACCAGTGAGAGGAAACGATTACAATTTCCGTCCATATCTGCTTTTGACTTATTAGGTTACTTTCAATTGAACGTAAGTATGTTTCAACATGAACAACATTGCTAACCAGCTTGCTAGTTAGCTAGCTGACTGGCTAGCTGGCAAACTCTGCAATTAAAACGTCATATGATCGGAATCGCCTCATCTCTGTCCCTAATGTTTTCAAATAGGATTGCTGATAAGTAAAAGGTATTTTATTAGTAAAATACCCGGCTAACGTTGTTTCAATCTTCGTGTGTATTTGTAAAGGCAATAACTTGCCATCAAAGATCTCAGAACAGAACACAGCTGTTTTGATTATTCTAGAATGCCTACTGTTGGGCCATCTGCTGTCACTCATAATTTAGTTCATCCCGATACCATTGAGGATTTGGTAACGTTAGTGATGGCCGATTACTGCTGCCTCTAAAAACATAAAACCCGTTGTTTTTTACATAGGCCCAACGTTAGCTCATTAGGTCTGGCATTGAAAGCCAAGGCAACCCAGAGTCTTTTTGTATAATGTTTGTGTTTTATTCTATTGTAGTGTGGTGAAAGTCATTATGGACCTTCACAAGATAATCCACGATGCATTGCATGAGTTCATACAGACATACATTCCTGGTGCAGACCTCAGGTAAGACTTAGTTGATGTTTCACAATGTAGTGGCAGGCTATTTGCTGTAACAGACTATAGTTAAATACGTTTTCTACTATTATATTTTACTTTTATATTTTTCTGTACCCAGCTATCCCACATCAAACAATCATGTTTCAGGCTCTTCCGTGAGACCAACTGACAGGATTTAGCTTAAACGAATGTTGTCCAGGTACAGCATATGTCTTGACTATATTGATGTGCCTTGTTTCCTGTTTAGCACCTTGGATGATGTACTTTTGTCCTACATTACTGGAGTTTTGGAGGATCTGGGTTCTCAGGAGAGTGTGGAAGAGAACTTTGACGTGGAGGTGTTTGCTGAGATGCTAGAGGCCTATATCCCTGGCTTTGCTGAAATTGACAGGTAATTCTAAACAAATGTGTCTCTGAACATCTAGTTAATGTGTTGTGTCTGCATGTCTAAGCATTAAAAGATCCTTTCAGTCTTTAATCACACCAAAGTAACAAACATAATGTGTACCAATTCTATTGCCTAGATTTTCCTGTCAGGTCATGATTTAGCTGTTTCATGATGTGGCTTTCATGACTTCCCCATGTCAATGCCTATCTGTCCTTTTCACCTTGAAACAAAACAATATTCACCTGTTTTACAGTGTCAAAGTCTGTGAGATGATGTTCAGCCTGGCCTCAAAATTAGCCACAGCCCGAAGTTCAGGTAACATTATAATTTTGCCTTTAGTCATCTGCTTTCAAGGTCATCAGTGTATCCATACTTGATCCTCTAAAACTAAATAATGTAATTGTGTCATAATGTAATAATTGAGCATTTCTTGGATGCAGAAAAGAGTGCACCTACGGCTGGTTTTGAAGATTTACCTTTAAAGCTCAGCCCCATCTCTACTGTTCCACCGCCAAGAGAAACAAATCATCAGATGACACAGATAGAGGGTGCCACCGCAAAGGTAGTAACACTTTGGTAGTTACACTGCTCAGCAAAACCAAACCTACCCAGATTGTCAATTCAAATTTAGATTGCTTGTGGGTGTTATACTGGTGCTTTTACTGTCCCACTACATGCAGATAACCATCCCTGAATTTGAGGCTCAGGAGCAGCACCTCCTAGAAATGTTCCCCAAGTGCAGCCTATCAGATGCCAGGAGTGCCCTGTCCATCGCAAAGGGAGATATGGAGGAAGCTGTGCGCCTCATCATCGAGGGAGATGTCCAGTTTAGCCCCTCCCCTCTCAATGTCAGTCTGTCCATTTCTATCAATGATATTAAAACATCAACCGTTTCACTTGAACTTGATGCTTGGTCTTGGTGATATATTGTACTGTTGACTTTCTATCAACCAGGTTTAATTGTTTCCTTTAGGTACACCATGGGAAGATTGTGTCTCGACAAGGAGACCAGAAAATGAAGGAGAGCATCCTGGAGAAGTAGGTCTCAGTTTGAAGATTTTTAAAATTACAAATCATGTCTCCAAGTTAGGTGATACTATATAGTATAGTAGTATTTATATATAAATGATTGGAATGTCTCTTCAGATACATGCTGGTGGACAGAGAGGATGATAAGAAAACTCACAGGCCAGTTGTACCCAAAGAGGTAGGTTCTGGCTCCAATGTTTTGGCAACATCCCAGATGTCTGACCCCTTGAAAAAGATTCCTACAAAGACTGTATTTTTATGTTTTGATCTAGGCCCCCAAAAAGCTTGTGCGTTACCACAGCAACCAGGTGGTGACCACCAAAGGAGAGCGTTACCACCTTGTGAAGAAGGAGGATTCCGAGGAGATGAAGAAGACTTATGTCAGCATCAAGCCTGCTCGTAAATACAGATTCCATTGATGACTGGTTTCCAAGGCACGGCATTTTATGTATTTTTCAAAGTATTGTCTACATTTCCCTGGTAAAGGAATACTTCTGTGTTGGTATTATGAGTCTTATTGTCTTATTTCAGATTTGTGTAACCATCTAGTTCTGCCTAGACATTTTTGCAATCTTTATTTTTCATTTTCACCATAGGTTGATGTGTTGGCATAAAATTGTCCTTGACTGAAACTTGAAGCACCGTACATTTATAAAGAACTGGTAAAATAAAGGTCATCAGAAATGTTTTGAGACGATAGACGCATGGACCCCCAGAGCTTGTGGGCCCATCCAGGGTGTGGCTGCTTTGCCAGTGTCTTTTAAAGATCAAACATACCTATTTACCGTTGATACATTTTTACCAACCATTTATACATTTATTTCAAATGGTTGGTGGATGGCTGACAAGTTTATAACAATGTGTTGCCAATACTACTTTTACAGTTTTTTTCTTTTGCCATCTCAGCTGGCCTGATGTTGCAGTAACTGTCTTGTTTATGTGTTTACTTCTTGATATATTGATTAAGTTAATTTGACTACCGTTATCAGAAGAACTCATTCATTATGCAATACACCTTGAGTCTTGCAGAGATTTAAATACATTTCCTGCATTACTGTCACTGTACTGAATTATATAAAGTGACTTCTTGATCTTGATGTTCTGATTTTGAATTGGGATCATTGACTTGGCAAACATTGCAGCTCAGTCAACTATTTGAAAGCTTTTAGTTGGAGTTACCAACTTGAAACAAGTGCAAATTAAAGTGAAAGTTGCTTGTGCTGTTCTCGATTGAAGGTGTCAACCAACAAAGGCACTTTGTTTTGTCACAATAGAGATTATGCCATGGCTAAACCTTTACTTTTTAAAGGTTTTAAGTATAAAATTGCATGTTTTTATTTTTTATATATAGATGTCTAGATTTAAAAGGATGTTTTTGAATGTTCTGAAGGGGATATCTCTAGGTGCTTATAGGATCCATTTTACTAAAAAAGATTACAGCCTAATTCTCTCACGGTATAACTCGTGTATCTCATTTATGTTCATTTTGCATTTACCACTTGTTTGTATCATGACTCCCATTTCTACTTTGCTTGAGAATTTGTTGATTGTGCTATTTTCAATTGCTATGATATCAGTGGTAAATTGAGATATTTATGTACCAGATATGCTATTTTGTGTTGTATATGAAGTAAAATATCTTAGAATTGTGCTTTTTAGGAGAATGACACCCTGATGTTGCTGTTAAAAATACTTTGATTTTGTTTTCTGTACTTTTGATGGTATGGTCCAGTATTACAGTATGTGAGTGAACCACACCATTGGATTTTCATGGTTTATACAGCTTTTTCAATTTTACCAGACCATGGCCTTGTTTTAAAATAAGCCTTTGTTGTTATATGTGGTTGCTACACACTTTTTAAATAAACCTTCCACATACATGTTCTTTGTAGGTTTCCTGATCCAGGTCTCCCAGACGTGAAAAATACAGAAGGTACAAACAGAAGTAATGAGCATATCAACCACATCCAAATATCCACATCCAATATTTTTAAGATTAAACTGGAAGTTTAAATCTCTTAAATTAAACTGAAAGTAACCTATATCACTGCTTATTACAAATAATAATTGGTGGCCAAGCAGTTAAGCTGCGGAGCCACCTAAGTGTTTCTACCTTTTCTTATTATTATTACACATCTTCCGCCATTGGAGTCTATGACAGCCCCTCGAACCGTATGGTAAAAAGTTGTGAAATTTGGCACACATTAAGGACAGGCCCCTCTTTATTTATATTAAGTTACATGTCTCCCATTGGAGCCCTTTAGCGCCACTAACTGGTCAAAGTTGGACTTCTGTTAACACACGTAACTTTTGAGTCGTATGACCAAGTTCAACACACTTCATGACGTCAATTTCAATGTAAACTTTCCGCCATTTTGAATTTTAAGAAAACACTTTTTTTCTCTACTCCTTCAATTGTTGTCCAATCTTCCCCACATTTGGCACACATCATCTTCAGACCAACCCTCACTGAAGTTATCGAAAGATATTTGATTTTCAAAAACGTTTGTCTGGTACAGCCAATCAAAATCGGCAAACAAAGCAACCAAACAGGAAGTTGGGTCATATCTCAGCAACTCTTTGAGAAATCAACACCAAACTTGGTAACTCTGAATCCTCTTCTGAGGATGTCAAGGTCAAGGTAAACTTTATTATCCACAAGTAGGAAATTCATAGGATGTCCAACCAATTTGGTGTCATGTGATCACTGGGCGTGGCCGCAGGAAGCAAAAATGCAGAGGTTGATTTTAGAAACCGTTTGCCCGGTACAGCCAATCAAAATGAGCCGTAAAGCCAGCAAACAGGAAATTGGGTCGTATCTCAGCAAATCTATGATGGATTCACACCAAACTTGCTGCATGCACTCAGAACCCTGTTTTGAGGATGTCCAATATGTTTTTTGGGTCATTTTACTGATTGGCCACCTCATTGCTGCTTGCAGCTATATTTTGTCTTGATTTTGTAAAAAATAAAAAATAAATCTAACATTACTATATTTGAAATTCATATTCTGTAGTAGGAAATCTCCCGTTGTGTCTAATCTGGACCACTTATGACATCCTTGATTTCAGTAAAGTTTTATTTCAAAGCTACTTGCACAACAACATACATTAACCAGTCATTCAAACCAGTGCAAAATTCAGCAGACAAAACAAGTGCAGGAACAGAAGAAAAGTATAGTTTTACATTTCTGACAAAAGGATACTAATGACATAATACCAATATCTTCACAAACCATGTCAAATAGTCACATTTAAAGCCTTAATTTAAATTAATCTTAGAAAATAATTCTGCCTACTTCTAGTGCAATTCCATAACAGACCTAGGCACGTGGTACAGTACAGGTGAAGGGAGGAACGCACATACAGAAACCACAATTCAACTTAGGTTCAGTGAACTGAAGAACAGATACTTGAACAATTTTGTTGTATAACCAACACACTTCCATATTCTTTGATGGAACTAAATGTGCTATGCACATGCCAACCAAATTACATTGGATTCATTTTCAGTCACCTGAAAATGAAACAAATCCCCATATTTAATCAAATAATACACATGGCTTAAAATAATTTCCTTATATACTGTAAATCCAATGTAATTTGTTTTCAAAAGACAAATTAAATTAAATCTTGAACCAAAAACATGCGTCCCTATTAAATAGGTCTCCGACATTTGTCAATGATAAATTGGATAAGCTTACACTAGGTCTGCTAAACTATCATGATCATTATTCAGAATGACATGAATTAATTTAACACACATATTCCTGTTTTGGTGACAAATATGCTCCCCATATTGGCAAAGTAATTAAAAAGTGTTTGAATACCTTTAAATATTGTTTATCTACTGCTTTTGATAGTTATCAATCAATCAGCTTTTTAATCATTAGGACACAGTCTGTTTGGCAAGTATAGCGCAACATGTCATTTGAATCTCTCTGAGTTACTGCCAGCTGTCTGTTTGCCCTGCTTAAAGAAAATACTTCACAATGGCACAATAAAAACCATGATCCTAATCACTTTGACACCTGTCCAAACAATAGCAATGGGACTTTTTGCATAAATGCATTCCTTAACTGGGATACAAATTAGCAGTCAACCATTTTGATTGAACAAACAAACAAAAAATCATATTTCAAAGCAAAATGTCAGCCAAATCTTCAATAACTGAATCGGTAATGCTTTGAATTTACACTATACAATAACTGTAAACCAAACATGCAAGAGTGACCTGGACAAAGATGGGTCATTATGTATTTAAGCTGTTGGTACTTTATTATACCTCAGTTGAGGCATTCTACCAGTGAAGTTACATCCCAAATCTAATTTTCCACCACAGCTAGTGGCAGTTATGGAACAAAGCTGTCTGGCTAAAGCCACTAGGAGTCACCCACAGGGTAAATTACACAAGTGGGTACAGCATTGCAATGCATTTAAAAAAGATACAAATGAACAATTCAGTCACATTTTGCTAGATTTGCAAGATGGGAAAATCTAGCAAAATGGCTTTTATATGAGGGTTATTTTTTCTGTCCAAAATAGACTGAGCAGTTATGATTGAAATGTTTGCATATGTCCTTTCATGCCCTGACTGGTGGTTTCCATTTCAAGTAACATTGATTATCAAATAACAAACAAATGTAGCTTATTCATGAAATCAAAGATATGAGCAACATACAATCACAAAACTATTTGTAAATTATTAAACTAAAATCACATATCACATGAACTATCACATGTTCCTTCAGTGTTGTTAAAGAAAATGTTGGCCCAATTTTGAAAACTGGTCAGCATTTTTTTAACATTTTATCTGGCAATAAAATACTGCTTTCTGACACCCAGTGATTAAATCAGCCATAACAACAACCCCCCCAAAATATTCTTTGTTAAAATCTTTACAGGTATGCAAAAAAAACTTGAGAAAGTCAATCCTGTAATTTAGCTCTCAAATCACAGTGTAGCTAAGGCAGAGTGTCCCACAATCACTGTTATATCAGGGTATTCCTATTTTGCAGTGGTGTTGACAGAGCAAGAACTACTGGCTTATAAATATCTAGATATATTGTGGTTAAGTTCCCTATACCAACACACCCAAGCACACGATGCAAGGATACTTTACTCCCAATAAAATACCTATAGAGTGTAAGTCATGTATTCAATACCAGGCAATCATTGACAGCATGCGGAGAGGAAATTGACCACTAGTTCAGTCTCTTCCTCTGGCAGCTTGAAACTCCAATTAATAAAATAAAAAAAAGTGTCAGGCAATTCGAAGCAGAGTGGAAGATTTCCCTGTCTTTCAGGGTAGCCTTGTACTGCCATGCAATGGTAGCTCAACAGTCCAAGTTTGCATGCAAGTGCATTCGTGTCCACTCATACTAGACGCACACACACCCACACACACACTCACCAACACAAGCACTCTCACACACAATTTCAGCAGCAGATTGGTAACTGTTTCCAAGAGGAGGTTCTAGCTGAATCTCTGGTCCTGGTCGTATCGCCCCTTAATCATCATGTTCAGCAAAGGTCCGACCTGCCAATGAAAGTTTTTTTTTCCCTCTCTCAGTAAATTAGACTCAGAACGTCAATCAGAAAAATAAACTACTTTTCAAACCTACAGGTGTGTTTTGAGAATTCTCCTTCAGTGTCCTCTGGTCTTTGTAACACAGATTACCCTTTTACTGTACTAAATCAGGTAAGGCATAAATATTCCCTGTAATTGGGTTGGACTGAGGCCAGCATGCCACTGGGATTCCATACGTGCACTATTCACAATAGATGACCTAAATACAGGGTTTCACACTCTTACTTCGTGTGGGTCTCCTAGAGCCTCTCCCAGCATCTTCTCTATGTTCCTCATGATGGCCACCTTCTGATGGGCTCTCAGAGGGTACTCTATCCTCTTGGGTGTTGGGGCACCCTAGTGTAATAGAATGAATGAGTTTAAAAGCCAATCAGACCCAACAGGGGCTTGTTCCATAAAGCCTGCCAAGAAAATAAGGGTAGTAAATCCAAAACTTGACTTGAATCAACCTAACATAAATCAGGGCTAAAGTGGTTCCATAAAGGATAATTCCAGTTTCCGCAATCAGACTAACAGGTTCAAGTAGTCATTATAATAATTGTCAAAATGAGTGTGCATGCTATTTTTAAGAAGTCCGAGAGGTCAAACATGGAACACATCAATATGGTAAACAGCGATGTTTATGGACACGTGACCTGTCCCTGAAGTACGTTCTCTTTAAAATAGCCTGTGTATGACAGCATCCACCACCTCGTCAATGAAAGGACACGCCATGATTGGCAAAAAACTACACACGGGTTGAGGTCCTTATTTAAAGAAGTTCCTATTTGATACGATTTTTTGACATTGATGTAAATATAGGCTAGTACCAATACATTAACCAATTCATTTTTAAACATGGTTTAATCTGACAGTTAACCTGCCCCAGACCAGGTTAGTTTCCCACCTTAAGTTGCTGTTGTAACTGAACTGGTGCTATGTTGAATATGCTTTGTGGAACCAAATCAACTGGAAATGAGTCAGACTAACCAGGTTGGTAAACTTGCTTCATGGAACAGGGCAGGACAATTATTCTTATGAAGAAGGGGAGAAAAAAGCGATTTCTCACCTTGTACCAGAAGTTAACAGTGATAGTCACTCCGCCACTCAAAAGGGACTCAATGTGATGCCACCTAATATAACAGAAGACAGCAGTTTTATTTAGTAAGTTTACAGTCATATACACATAAAACAATGACATTCTTACTGCCATTCTTGATAACACAGAAAAATAGATACATGGTAAAATATGTGTAAAATTAATACCGTTCTGAAATGAGGAAAATTCAAAACAATAGACACATCACGGATAAGTAAAGCAACTGAATGTACATAACCACAATCTGGAATACCACAGCAAAGGGACTAAATCTAAGAATAATCCAGGAATCTCTCTTTGTATCGCAATTATCTCGAGAACCAGACGCTGTATGAAAATTTGGGTCGGCAGGTGTCTTGCTCAGGACTCAAGGACATGCAGTTACATGATGTAACATTGTTTGGATGAGCTGTTCGCTTTGCAATAGGCCTAGAATTGTACATACCTTTGCATCAAATAATTGTAGCTAAGAGGTGTCTTTAATAATGTTTCAATCTTTTGTTCTTATTTTTTTCTTATACATGAATATAATGGGATGAGATTCAATGAAATGAGAAAGAAAATTGGGAAAGGGTCGAGACACAGATGTTGTCTTCATTGAAACACAAATTGGAGAAAAGGTTACCATCAACCTATTTATTTATTTATTTTATACAGAAGGGGTTTAAAAAAAATGTCCAGGTAATTGTAATAATTAAATCACACCTCTGCCTTGTATCGGACCCCTTAATAACAGTAGAAGGCAGTTAGGTAAAAAAGTTGTGGGGAAATGGGTGCAAATCAGTATGAGAGTAATAGTGTCAGGGTCAGCAGACTAGAGGTGCTGGTCCAGATGGCCAGTGGGAAAGGAAGGGCTGTTCGACATAGTTCGGCACAGCTGCTCAATATTATTTCTCCGTCCACTGACTTCCACAGAGGGGAAAAGAACACTCTAGCTCAGCTCACCAACTGCCCCGCCATGCAGTTGGTTGTACTGGGATATGGCAGACTGCTGGCCTCTGGCAGGAACCCAGAGGTCTGTGGCTCATGTTAGGACCACAGTCTACTGGATTACGTTTCACACCTCAGCCCCAGTTGGAACAGTACACTGGCATTAATGTGAGAATAGGACGGATAAACTGGCCTGGCAGTGGAAAAACCATAAAAGTGGCAAGCCTCCATTAACTGATATCTACTGCTTTATTTGAAACTCAGAATGACATGTGGTTTCATCTTAAATGAACAGACATGCTATAAGTAGAGCACTTCTTACCAATACATAGGGATGTAGAGCACGTCCCCTGGGCCCACAACAGTCTCATAGCCCACTAGGTTTTTGAAATTAGGAAACCTCTCATAGTCTGGGTTCTCAAAATCAACCTAATAAATAGCAACAACAAAAAGTACAAAATCAAAGTTGTCATTAGAAATGGAAACTAGATGACATGACTGACAAATAATCGAATTCGATAAAAACAGAATTGGTATTTAACAAGATACACTTACCTGACTCTGTCTGTCACAGGGGTGGTGTACAGGGAAGGGGTAGAGACACTCAAACTGGTTTGGGGGAAACAGAATGCACCTCTTGTGCCCTTTAATCTGAGCAAAGAAGTTCTGTTGCTCATCGTAGTGAGCTGGGGTCACATTGCCTGCAATGAGAGTGTGTAGACCCCCAAAATGGTGGGAACGGTCCTTGATCATCTCCAGCACTTGTTCCCTATTAGTACAGCATGTCAATTTGGATAAAGGATCTGCTAAATGATTAAATGTAATAATTATAAATAGTATTGCTATGGGGTGATTTGTCTATAAATATAATGGGTCATGCTGTAGGTACAAAAAAGGTAAACAAACAATCAAGATAATTTATATGTCCACAACCACTTACCCTCCATGCCTATGAGCAGTAAGTTAGATGTAAGTTGTCCCCAGTTGCGCTTGGCTTGTTGTTTGTTGATCCAGTTCCAGTTAAATCCCAGGAAATCCACCACAATCTTCCTTCCCACTGTGTCATTCAAAGTCTGCTGCAGGTACACCCTGGCACAATGTTGATAGACACAGAAAAAACGATTAAAGGCTCACAACCCTAAATAAGTACTTCATGCTGGCACACCATACCAGTATGTAAAACTCCAGCAACCCTACCGTACATTTCTTATAAAAATGGATGTGCATTGGTGCTTTTGCAGTGTGAATATTATTTTATTAAATACATTTGTATGGATAGGAAACGGGATAAGTGTGGGCATAGGTCAGTAAGTGATATGAGTGTGTGTGAATGAGCCAAGTCAGATCAGGAAGCTGTTTCCCATATACTCCTGCATAAATGCTTAGTCATTGGCCCTTTCCTGCATTGTGCATTATAGAATTTCTAAAGTCTAACATAAAATTCCCCAGTGAGCACATTCCCAATGCAAATACCTAAACAAATGTTATACCACAAATACACTTGTGCATTATCATAGTACTAGCAATATTCAACAAAAACAATATAGTTTACCTCTCCTCTCCATCCAGTTCTTGTGTTTCACGCATTTTGTTTACAAATTCTGAGAATTTCATTTCCATCCTTCGAGACTTGGGGACAAAGTTCTCAAAGTTGACCGTTTTCTTCTCGTCATAGTAGAGGAACTTATGGTTTTCGGCAATGTAAACAGAGAAGTCTCCGCTCCCAATGTTCTCCTGAAGGTAACCTATGTCCCATTTCAGAGCTGGATACACTAGATTTGTGTCCGTTAAAACCACAGGCTCCTAAAAACAGAAAATGACATGCATGCATGTGAAAAACTAAAAGAGAAACTTGTCGAACTACAGCAAATCAATATTATGTTTTACGTGTTTCAATTATCTTCCATAAAGTTGTGGTATTGGGTAGCTAGAAATGAAATATTTGGAATTGGTTGACATTGTTATGCCAGCTGACAAAACGTTTATCTTTTTGTACGTAGCAAAGAAAGGCACACCTGTTTCTGACCAGGAACTTTTCTAGAAGGAGTAGTACACGAGTAATACAATTCGTTCGCTGGCAGACAGCGGGATTGATGGTCGCGTTGGAAATGCTTTTTTTTTTTTTTTTTTTGAAAGTGCTACGTGACTGAAGGAACGTAGGCTGGGGTAGCGCTTGGCGACCAGAGCTCTGCTCGGCGCAGCTTGCTTTTTCACTCAAGGGCTTGACTGCAGTTTGAGGATAAACACAAAACAGCCACATTTGACTTCAATTTCAAGCACAGCCTAAGTTCACAGTCAATTCGATCTCTGTCAATTAATGAATGTTGCATACTTTGTATTACTGGGGCCCATAGTCCCCCACTTTAAAAGCAACAAGTGATACAACGCATGCGTGCATCCTTAACTCGAAAGGGAAAGTAGTGTTTGATGCAGCAATCAAGTAAATGACAAACACACTTCCATCTGCGGTCTTCACAGGCTAGTTCAAACAGCTAGTCAGCCTTGGATTGATAATTGAACACAATGGATTGCAACTTGCAATAATAATTAGCCTAATAATGGCAAATTCCAACACGTTCGTGATATGCCAATTACTTATGACATAACTAAGCAAATAGGTAAATGATGTTGTCCCTTATTACCTTGCAGATGCCAAATGATCGACAGGCAATGCATGATCCGAAAAGGCACATAACGTGGTTAATAAAATGAAATTGCTGATCCATGCTGTCTTATGAACCTTATGTTTTTTGGACTTTTACTGACAGTAAAAGTTTACTTTAAACAGCTTGAGTGCGCGTTTAATAGCATATTATAACCTCTGTCAAACAGGCTAAAATGCGAGCTTTGCGTAGACAGATAAGCCCGTTTGCTCTCCACAAACGTTCCACAATAATTGACTCATCACTGTTTAGCTATACGTTCCTATGATTGAGTTTAGCAGTAGAAAGTATGTTGGACACTAATATATCTTACGATGCATCTGGGATCTGGATAGGCTTATGAAAGGGGAGGGTCAACAATAGTCCACCAAATTGAATGATGGGAACACAAGACCTCTTTTTCACTTGAATATTTTGTCATCTTGGAGTGTCTGCAAATAATGCATCTACAGATTAGGATAATGCACATGGGTTGGAGTTCTGCCACAATACTTAGTTATGCTGTCATAATTCTGTGCTCTTGAAGGTTATCACGGCTACTGTACCTCAAATTAAGCTTGATGATCTGAAATCCACACTATATCTATTATCAGTCATACAGTTATATTTAGCTTGCTGTAACACGAAGAGTCACATTTGGCAGAGCATGTTTGGTTTGAATCGGGCTTGCATGAGCTGCGGAGCGTTAACACAATAAGGGATGGAGAGTACTGTTGGTCATGCTTCACAAACAGTCAGTGTGAACACAGTAAAGTGATTACCTCATTGTTTATAAGCAGCTCGGCTCTTGGATCCGTATGAGAGAGTCTTGGTATGGGTTTTGTTTGAAAAGGATACTTTCGAAGTTGAGATTCGTTCCAGCCAGTGCTGTTTAGTTCAGTAAATGCGGCACCGCTTTCGGTTGACGACTGATCAGACTCCACCACTGTTGCTGCTGCCATGTCCGTTAGTATCGAAGATTGCCCTAGACCCGTCAACGATTTTCTCTTGAGAAGCTGACTCTCTTCTGAATCTAAAGTCACTCACCAAATCGTGCCATACACACAACCATTCCTTTACGATCCAAGAAAATTGGAAATCTAGCTGCGCTTTAACCAGCTAGCAACGACAACACTCCAAACTGTGGCACGGCCAGTTGCAAACACAAAACTGTGTAAACAGCAATGACAGCTCAAGACAAACGACAGGATTTCATGGTGTCATGCAGGCAAATAGTTGCGAGATTAATCAAGACAGAATAGCCACAGCGACATCTAGCGTGGTGGCAGTCTAATTGTTAGGTTAAGCAGAGGTAGAAGCATAGAGTTGAAGTCAATTTATTTAATTCCAGTGCGCGGGTCACATAACGGGCACTACGTGCTGTGCCTATAGGGCACCAAGTCCTGAGGGGGCACCAAAACATTGCCAACTAAAAAATCATCATAGTTATAATAATTATAATGCCGATATTATTTCAGTATAGATATATTAGGCACCTTTTAGACATGTATATCACAAAACAGGCAAAGCAATAGATGTATTTAATTGCTCAAAAAAAGTCATGATGGTGCCCCCCCCACCCAAAGAAAAATAATACACACTCCCAAGCTCGCCGTGGGTGCCCTTTCCAATGTGGCCTGACAAACTTTGACAGTAGGCTAGGTCAACTTTTCGAAAATGGCCTCAAAAAGACAACAGGCGTCAGGGGCAAAAAAAAGTCCGAGATGATGCCCGGGCATCACTGGTAAGTCCGTGTTTAATCATTGTTAAATACGGGAAATGTGCTACTAATTTAATGGTTAGCCAATGCATACACCTCGAAATAGATGACGTTATTGCTAATTTTAGCACACTCAAATATGTTAGGTGCAAGCTAAATTGAGATTTTACTGTTAAACATTATCTATACATTTTACAACTTGTAAATAATCCATGAAAGGCCATAACTGACGCCAGCTAGTTGTTACTTTACATTCTATGATGTTTCTTTTATTCGATTTATCAAATAGTTTTTAAATGAGTAATAAAGGTGGAGATCTCCTTGGCTGCATGCTTTCAGTTTTTAATTGTAAACAATTTTGAAAACCAGGCTAAGAAACGTAAGGGTGGGGCTGAAAAATTAAGAGACAAAAATACATCACCTTCACTCGACAAGGTTTTACCAACTGAAAAACGGCTGTTTATTTTACATGGTCAAAAAAACAATTTTGCACTCATTAAAGGCCAACACATTTCGCTCGCGAGTGTTGCACGCTCGCATTAAGTCGGGAACTCCAAACTTGCATCACATCAAACACCACCATGTCGATGCATTGGCAGGGCAGCTTTGGTGGCGTATACCCCAGCTGTTTAGGGACAGGTACACAGAGAACCACCACCTCTGATTAAGTGTTACATTGTGATGCTGCTGTATTATATGCTTAATAATTCGTATATTTATGTATTTACCTTTTCATTTATTCACATTTATTTATTCATACGTTCATTTATCCATAGTGTAACTTGCTGCAGCAAAATAAATCTGTCAGCTTCCTCCCATAAAAAGTCAGGGAGTGGATTGAAGCCTCTGATTTTAAAAACTAGTGTACAGTGCCCGTGAAGCAGTCGGTGATTAAGATGCCAGTGAAACACACAAATACATATTACTTGAACACTTGTGCACAGAGCCTGTGATAAAATTGGTGGCACACACACACAGGTTTGTGGAATTATAGATAGTGCAGTGCCCGTGATGCAGCAATTGATGTCAGTTCTTCTCAGATGCTTTGATATTTCTCAGATCACAATTGAAATTCTCTTTCATCTCTGAAGTACTTGTTCAACCTCCATATCATCTATTCTAGTCACTTATGCATGTCACTAAAGCAATTTCTCTTTATTTTAAACATCATACATCGTACATTCATGCAAATGATATACGATGTAGGCATCATATGTAGTATGTAGCCACCGCAGTTATTGAGGCCTCTACTTCCACCACTGAGGCAGCTACTGCCCTCATTGAGGGTGATTCTGCCATAATTGTGGTTGCCACTGCAGTCATTGAGGCCTTTATTTCCATCATTGAGGGTTCCACTGCCACCACTGAAGCTGCTACTGCCCTTATTGAGGTTGCCCCTGCTACCATCACTGAGGCCCCAAGTGCCATCACCGAGGTTTCTACAGCCGTCATTGGAATATAGAATATTGCATGGTACACCAGAAGGAGCCCCACAGCCAGCCACCGGAGGAGCCCCACAGCAAACATATATTATGTCCAAGAATGGGCAGATTGAATGGTCTTCATCCCCAATGAGAGAGCCCCCGTGCTCAGCTGCTAAAATGAGAAGAATGGTACCAGGGCCAACACGATTGGCAAGCAACTCAGATTCAGGATATCAAGTCATCCTTTAGGCTGCTGATTCCTGACTCAGTTCAGAAAATTATTTTGAATATGACCAATCTCGAGGGGAGACTTGTGTTCAGAGAGCAGTGGAAAGAGATGGACAACACCAGTTACATGCCTAATTTGGAATCCTCATTCTTGCAGATGTGTATAGGTCAAGAGGGAGTCAACTGCAAGTCTGTGGGATGCGTAGACAGGGCCTGTCTTGACAATGTCTCTGGAGACCTTCCATATGCTCTCCGGAGTAATCAGATAACGATAATAAACAATAACCAAGAATCAAGAACAAGTTGGCAGCAATCCGCCCTGTGTGGGAGGTGTGGGTGGACCGGCTTCCACTTCTTTAAAACCCTGGGCCCAATGTAACTGTGGACGAACCGCTTCTTGGGTTCAGAGGCCATTGCCCCTTCAGGCAATATGCCTCCACCCCCAAATTGTCAAAAGTTATTTAGACTTGCGCGAGCAGAAATCAGATGAGCGAGCAGAAATTCACTGTGCGATCAAAACTCCATTCCGCAGTGTATACTTTGACTTTTAAAACATGATCGTGAAGGAACCTGGTTTGCCCTCTCCCCGCCGTCACTCACTGCCTGTCACGGTCAAACCTAGGGATACACGGAGGTACAGAGGGCATGTGAGAGAAACTGGAAGGACAAGAAAGAACCATGAAAATATGGGTACAATTATAATTATTAGGGGTGGGAATCTTTTGGTACCTCACGATTCGAATCGATTCTTGGGATCACAAATTGATTAAAAATGTATTCACGATTTTTTTAGATTTTTAATCAAGAGATGCTGTAAAGCTAATTCCTTGATTTGCTTCTCAGTAGCCTACATTATATGTGTATCGGCCTGCGGAAACCCATCGGATGTCGTGGCCGCTCATTGTTGGCTATAAACCATAAAAGATCGAAAATCGTTTTCTGTTAAAATGTAGATTTTTTATGTTTTTTATACACCCTAAACTTCATTGTGATGTACAACAAATATATGATTACTTAAGAAAAACAGTTCATTTCAATGTTTTTTGGACAGAAAGATTTTCAAGCCATGTCAAATCAAATGCTTTTTTATTTATACTTCCAACAGAACGAGGAAAGACGCATATTTTGGAGTCTGCTTTTGGGTCCACACTTACATTCCTGACACAAACAGCTGATCAATGAAGTCAGGCTCAAAATAACTTGCTGAGAAGTTATTAATGTAGCCTATACTTAAACAGACATTTAGGCCTACATTCACAACGTGATTACAAACAAAATGATTTCCTTTCCATATTTGAAACAGAATTAGAATGGAATCTTTGATTGCAGTTTTCTCCGTTATCACTTTTTGACACAGGTCAACTTTATCTGAGTGATTTAAACAGATTTGTATTCAGGAGAGTTTGTAGTTTCCAAATATGTAATACCCCGAAAGTCAAGTTTCCGCAGGCCGCCACACATACAAGTGTGAAATGAGTTCCTGAAAGCATGTGCAAAGCGCAAAAACTTTGTCGCAATGAAATGTGGAGTTACCTAAAAAAAACATGAAGCAGTTTGCCTCAGTATTACCAGACAATGTCTAATGTGGGGAGAACTGTCACTCTCTGAGAAACTTCTGGGTTCTGAACTGGTTGCAGTTCCACTGTAGTTCCATATGAGGACACTAACGAGCGAGTGCAGAATGAATTGAGGTCTATGGAGCTATACCCCTCAAAATCCACTTTTCTCAGAATATAATTTTTTGTCTAGTAATTCGAATTCTGAATTCGAAAGGGGGGGGCAAAAAATACACACTGCTCGGTGTTAGATTTTTTTTAAGTCGCCTTTCTGTTCTAAAAAGCCTTTTAAAATGTCAATGACATCATACACATCATACGACCAGAGATACTGCTTTACGGCAAGCTCTGGTCTCTTCTTTTTTTCTCTCGAGGCATCGAAAACACAGCTGACAGGTTAGGCTCTCCCCGTCAATACACATGCTAGAAAAAGTTTGGCTTGCTGATGTTGTTGCTAATGTTGCTCATGCTCTGACATTCTGATTCTGCTTCGGATAATCAATCAGTAATCATTAGCAGAATGCTGGCGTGTTATGGGCAACAAAGACTCATCCTGTAAGAAATCGAAAGGACATAAGTACTCGTTCATTCAACTTTCGACCTATAACCCACATTGCCCACTACAATCAAATCTGAGATTTATCAACGACCATCAGGCAAAAGAGACTAATTTAGCCGTTTAGCTCTATAGACTCCCATTCAGCATGCACTCGCTCGCGATCACCCCCAGTGGAACTCTGGTGGAACTGCAATCAAATTTGGTACAATGGAGCTTAATAGGGAGTGGACAGGCTCTCCTTAAACAGGCTCTGGTTAGACTCGGGTTGTTGCCACCCGTCCCTTAAAATACGGAATCGTCCCGTATTTGAGAATAAAATAGCACGGGTTTTGTCCCGTATTTTCAGAGATCTTCAACGCAAATTCTGTGAAGACTCCTATCTACCCCTGATTGGGTAATACTCGCTGCCATCGTTGGTTTGATCGGTTTGTTTCAGAATGCTCCAGATAACCCCCCTACGGTGTTCATTTTAGGACATCCTCAGATCTCAGACTCAATTGTCAGACTCAAACGAAAAGGCGTCAAGTCTCAGACCAAAAGTCGTCAGACTCAGGCGAAACGGCTTCAGTCTCAGAAAAACCTCTGTCATTCTCAGACAAAACGCCCTCAAACTAAACGCCGTCAGAAAAACCTCTGTCATTCTCAGACAAAACGCTCTCAAACCAAACGCCATCATTCTCAGACAAAACGCTCTCAAACCAAACGCCGTCAATCTCAAACAAAACGCTCTCAAACCAAACCCCAGCTAACACATGACGTTGCGGCAACGTTGCCAGTAAGTGCTCAGTTGGTAACCCGCGACGTTACCTTCTGGCAACGTCGTGGCAACGTCGTAGCAACGTTATAAAGGGAATGTTGCCAGTTGGTCCCATGGGCAACGTTGCCACAACGTCGTACCTTGGTCGGCTGGTTACGTTATTTTTAGACCAGTGGGCAACGTTGCCGCAACGTCGTACCTTGGTCCGCTGGTTACGTTATTTTTAGACCAGTGGGCAACGTTGCCGCGACGTCGTACCTTGGTCCGCTGGTAACGTCATTTTTAGGTCCGTGGGCAACGTTGCCGCGACGTCGTACCTTGGTCGGCTGGTTACGTCATTTTTTGGTCCCATGGACGACGTTGCCGCGACGTCGTACCTTGGTCGGCTGGTAACGTCATCTTTTGGTCCGTGGGCAACGTTGCCGCGACGTTGTACCTTGGTCGGTTGGTTACGTTATTTTTTGGTCCGTGGGCAACGTTGCCGCGACGTTGTACCTTGGTCAGCTGGTTACGTTATTTTTTGGTCCCGTGGACAACGTTGCCGCGACGTTGTACCTTGGTCGGCTGGTTACCTTATTTTTGTCGCAGGACAGCGGTTCTTGACTGCAATATAGTGGTTTATATATATAAATGTAGACACTGCATGTAATTCATGTGCTGCTCAGCCCCAGCAGGTCATTGGTCATCAATGTTCTCATATGCAGACACATAGTGTAAATTAAAAAAGACAGAATGTGGAATATCATTTAGTCTTTCATTCTTTACTATAAACATGTACAAAAGCAATCAATGTGTGATGAGTAACATGATTAAGCAAACATTATTTGTAGGCTATAGCACACCAAAGCTGTATGACACACAATGCAAATGTGTGCTCCAATAGTTTTGTAATACAAAATTGTTAAATGTGACCAAAAGGTAAGCGACTCTTAAGAGTTTCATTTTCAAAGACAAGTCATCACAGAATATTACAATTCTTCCTTAGCAAACCTGCCCCTCAGTCTGCCCCTGAGCAACAACTTTGCGCATGCCCATTTCAACGCATTGCTGAAACTGGGCTTCCTAAACAGTTTTTGCCGGGGTCCTACCGTCTTGCACACAATGGATTTTACCTGGAAATAAGTTACTTCAAAGGTGAGTTTCTTTACAGACATAGTTTTAAATATATAAACATATTTTTAGAAATTGGATGGGGCATATAGGTTTGAAATTGAGTTGTTTATAGCGTTATATCAGATTCACATTGTTTACGTTAGGATTTCGCTAGCTAGGTTAAACCCTCCAGAAAGTTATTTTGAAATACTGAAAATGCATACATGTTATCAAAGTTTAGCGTCTGATAAATCACCCTCAAAAGAATCAGTGAAAATAAACGTTCAGAACTGTTAGAAAACCTTGTCCCAAAATAGTTTATTTAGCTACAGTAGCTAGCCCTGAATTTTCAAAGACGCTAGCGCGTGGCTGATCACGTTCACAGTCGGTCATGGCATGCACAACAATGGCGTCTGTAAAAGTATCATGTCACTAATTCTTCCAATTTGTACATGACATTTGTTTTTGGATACGTTTATTCGTTTTAACCTTTTAGATGCGTGAGTTCTAAATATTTCAGACACTTTCACCAGAGTACGTGAGTTATTTTTCCAAAACGGAAGCTATGTAGCTTTAATTAGCTTCCGTTACCTAGCAACCTAAGATAATACTCGTACCAATGCTACTACTTGCTAGTGTTACTTGTTAGCCTACCAATTGTACATTTTGAAGCCATACTGTAGCGTTTATCATAAAGTTATTGCCCATCGGAAAATAGTTGGTTGGAATGTTCAGAATCACACATGTGCTACGCTGTGGGGCCCTGCTTTCGAACATATCACATATACGATGCTTCTTCAATATCAATACTAATAGGCTACTGTGTACGTAAACTACATTCCACTTTCATTTCTGTACAGGTGATCCGACCACCATCACAAGTACTGTGTCCCTTGGAAATTATGGTAAAGTAATGAATGACCGTTTATAACAGTGACAATAATTGTATGAGCCATGGCAACCCTAAAGGCTATGCTTTGAAGCAAAAGTATGACTTAAAACGTTTGCATCACCAGATGCCATACCTCTAGGTGTCAACTCTGGTCTGGTGGAGGAGAACCCATAGGGCGCCCCGGAAAACAGCTGGCAGCCAGGCAAGTGCAAATATAAGACACTCAAAAAAATATTCAAACCATTGCCATTGTAAGGCATACCTAATTGTAAGGCATACTTAAGTTGTTCTGATCGTGGGGGGAAACATATTTGTCAAAACAACAAATGTTGTCTTACTAATGCTTTGTATACCCCATTCAGCTGTACCATCTTGGGCAAAGACCAATCAAGGTAACATTTGTTATGTACATCAATGTTACAGCTAATCTAGAAGAACCACAGTGTATGCCAATCATGCAAACTCTTGTAAACTTGTTTACTTGTCTTTAATTACAGACACATTACAGGTTATGCTCCGGAAGATGGAGACATTGGAAGAGAACCAGCGAGAGGCTCTCCTGTTCAGGCGACCACAGGGCAGACACACTGAAGAGGTGCCAGTGATGGACCTACAGGTGGCCCAAACACAGGCTGAACTTCAAGACCTTGAGGAGCGCCTTATGGTGCTGGAGTTGCGAAAGAGAGCGGTAAGTGTTTGGAGATCCCACAAACTATGGCTTACACGCATTCAACGTTCACATTGGTGCTGACAATAAGTTCATGACTTCTAATTCCAGACGCTGTGATGAAGTAGAAGACGGGACTGGGAGAGAAAGCTGTGGAGCTCCGCATAGAGGAAACACTCAAACACACCCCGGCAGCCCATTCAAAACCAGCCAGGTGAATGAATCATGTTTGCAACTTCCATATCCAATCTTTCACGTGGCTATGACACAAATGTAGAATCACATAATATTTTAATTGATGATGTATATTATTTTAGATGTGATTTTTTAAGACTTGTATAGCCCCTTTTCACACGTGCGATTATGTTAATCGAACACTAACTTATTTTGTGCTTCCTTGTCAGGGCCATCAGACAGGACTCATAGCGGGGACTGGAAGAAGATTTTAATTCATTTTTTGCACTTTGTTTGTTTGGCACTTTTGTTTTGCAGTGTTTGTTTTGCAGTGTTTTTTTCTTTGCAGTGTTTGTTTTGCAGTGTTTGTTTTGCAGTGGCACTTTTTATCACGTATGTATATATTTTGGCCATTTTAGTTTTTATTGTAAATGTTACATGCATACTTTGTGCATTGTCATTTTAGCAGACACTCTTATTTACAGTAAGTACAGGGATATTCCCTGGAGGAAAGTAAGGTAAAGTGCCTTGCCCAAGGACACATCATTTGGCAACCTTCTGATTTAATAGCCTGATTTCCCAACCGATCAGCCATCTGACTCCCCTTTAGTATAGGTAGACCACATATTTAGGATTCCTATATGGTGAATGTATATACCTTCCTGCCAAAGTAAATTCCTTGTCTGTGCAAACTTTCATGGCAATTAAAACACTTTCTGATTCTGAAATGCTGCCTCGTTTATGATTTAGCTTGAGTCAGAATACACATCACACAAACATATTCCTCCTAAGGTTGGCTATCTATTATACCAAAACAAGTAGCCTTCTGGGCAAATGAGGTCTGCATATGAAGGTTACTTCATAATTAAGTAAATTGTTGACGTCGCAGTTACGGACTAGCAACGTCACAAAATTACGTTGCTAGGAGGTTGCGGTTACGGACTGGCAACGTCAGAAAATTACGTTGCTAGGAGGTTGCGGTTACGGACTGGCAACGTCGGAAAATAACGTTGCCACGACGTTGCGGTTACGGACTGGCAACGTCGGAAAATTAACGTTGCCACGACGTCGCGGTTACGGACTGGCAACGTCACAAGATGACGTTGCGGCAACCTACTGGCTCCCCACAGATGCACGGTCCCGCAACGTCGCCAAAGACGTTGCGGCAACGTATGTTTGGTCATCGCGTGACGTTGCGACAACGTCAGGGCAACGTAAATGTGTTAGCTGGGAAATCACAAGCGTTTGCTTTAGCCAACTCCTTCACCACTACTGTAACGGAGCTAGCTGCCGTAGCTGGAAAATCAAACTTTTCCCGAACCCCGTGGGGAGGAGGGCGACAACATCATGGCCACCAACAAAACTAAGCAAGGAATATTCTTGCTCCGGCTTTAACCTATGGATATTTGGCAGCGTTGCCACAACCGCAGAATAGCTTCGCTCGCATCTTTCTCCGCCGCCATTACTGAACTACTCAAACTAGTGCACGACATTAACGTCATTGTTGTCAGCCAATCCCTCTGTTCGCTGATTGGACCTACAAAAAATGTGTTTCTGGAAACCGACTTCAAAGTCAAGCTCCCAGACCTGGTACAGAAGCAAAATCCAAATTGAGCGGAAGTACGTAGGAGGGCAGAGCCAGGCTATGCCCGATCCGCGGCCACGAGAAAATGAACGAATCACTCTTTGAGAGGACTCGTTACTCCCAAGTCCTTGTAAGGATTCGTTCAAAATGAACGAATCGTTCACGAACGACGCATCACTACAACCAGTGCTCGAAGTGGGCCGGTACTCACCGGGGCACCTCTACATTTTACTCTTAAACATACCGACACCTTTTCTTGCCTGCCTGTACGCTACATTCGACAAAGTTATCTAGACAGCCTCAACTGATGCCTGAGTAAAACAGATTTTTCACTGCTGCTTTCAAACCTAGAAACAAAACGACTTTCGTTCGTAAGTAATTATGTTAGCCTGCAGGGACGTGCACAGGTTATGGCGTTGCTCGTGGGAATTTTCTTTACTCAACGTTGTCCTGAGGGCAGAAACGTTTGTGATTGGTTTAATCTGACAACCAATCGCGAGAGAGGAGAGAATTGCAGAGGCGGGGCGTCCATTTTCAATCTTCAGGCAGCATTTTCAGTTGCGCACAGCAAAGATCAGAACTGTTGATATGATAGCGCTAGCAGGTATTAAAAGATTACACATTTTTATAATTACACATTTTTTTTATTTATGAAAGCTTTGAAATGATAACCAGTTCCGATCTTTGCTGTGCGCAACTGAAAATGCCGCCTGAAGATTTAAAATGGAGGCCCCGCCTCTGCAATTCAGAATCAGAATCAGAATGGGATTTATTCGCCATGAAAGTTTGCACTGACAAGGAATTTGCTTTGGCAGGAAGGTGCATACAATAAACATATAGGAATCTTAAATTTAAATATGTGGTCTAACTATACTAAAACTAGCAGTAATAAGTGGAATACACTAAAATAAAATAAAGGTGGGCATAAAATAAAATATAAGTTGCCAAATTACAATATAAAATACAATATAAAATACAAATATTACAGGAATTGAATGTAGTGCAAAAGTAAAAAGTTTTAAGACATGAAGTCATTAGAGTCAGTGTGAGCTCTTGGCATTGTTGACGAGGCCAACAGCGGAAGGGAAGAAACTGTGTGTGGCGTGAGGTTTTGGTCCTGATGGACCGCAGCCTTCTGCCGGAGGGGAGTGTTTGAAACAAGGAGTGACCAGGGTGGGAGGAGTCCGCCACAATCTTCTTCGCTCGTCTCAGGGTCCTCGAGGTGTGCAGGTCCTCGAGGGAAGGCAGATTGCAGCCAATCACCTTCTGCAGTGCGGATGATACGCTGCAGCCTGCTCTTTTCCTTGGCAGTGGCAGCAGCGTACCAGATGGTGATGGAGGAGGTGAGGATAGACTCAATGATGGCTGTGTAGAAGTGCACCATCATTGTCTTTGGCAGGTTGAATTTCTTCAGCTGATTAGGAAGTACATCCTCTGTGTGCTTTCTTGGTGAGGGAACTGATGTTCAGTTCCCACTTGAGGTCCTGGGAGAGGACAGTGCCCAGGAAGCGGAAGGACTCCACAGTGTTGACTGGGGAGTCACACAGGGTGATAGGGGTGAGTGGGGCTGTGTTCTTCCTGAAGTCCACAACCATCTCCACTGTCCTGAGAGCATTGAGCTCTAGGTTGTTCTGGCTGCACCAGGTCACCAGGTTGTCCGCTTCCCACCTATAGTCGGACTCGTCTCCACCAGAGATGAGCCCAATGAGGGTGGTGTCGTCCGCAAACTTCAGGAGTTTGACGGACGGATGGCTGGAGGTGCAGCTGTTGGTGTACAGGGAGAAGAGCAGAGGAGAAAGGACGCAGCCCTGGGGAGATCCAGTGCTGATGGACCGGGAATCAGAGACTTGTGTTCCCAGTTTAACGCACTGCTTCCTGTCAGACAGGAAGTCTGTGATCCACATGCAGGTGGAATCAGGCACGTTCAGCTGGGAGAGCTTGTCCTGAAGCAGAGCGGGGATGATGGTGTTGAAGGCAGAGCTGAAGTCCACAAACAGGATCCTGGCGTAGGATGCTGGGTAGTCCAGGTGCTGTAGGGTGAAGTGGAGGGCCAAATTAACTGCATCGTCCATAGACCTGTTGGCTCTGTAGGCAAACTGCAGGGACAAATACATACAATTCTCTCCTTTCTCGCAATTGGTTGTCAGATTAAACCAATCACAAACGTTTCTGCCCTCAGTACAACCAGAGCCTGTTTAAGGATTATTAGCTCTTTATTAGACATTCTCTGGTACAACGTTGAGTAAAGAAAATTCCCACGAGCTATGGGGTTACCCTGGCAACTGCCTGTTTGCCCTCCTCGAGTCAAAGTGCCCCTCCGAGGAAAATAAATAAATAATAGTGAATTTAAACAGCTGCAGAATTTCATGTAGACCTAGATTTTAAAAAATGCCACCCGAAACATTTCATAAAGTAGCCTTATTCACTTCCAATCGATAAGCCTATCGGCAACGAGAGTGGGGGAGGGGAGGGGGTATGCCCCCTACTCTGTTTACTCTGCGGTACTGCACGCGACTGTCACCTGAGCCTGCATTTTCTTGCACTTAAGAGACGGTCACGGTTGTTTTATTCTGTGTCGATAAAAAACTGCTTTGACGTAGTCAGAAAAGGTGAGTTTTAAGTTGTAGAAAATGTATAACAAACGAACAATCATCATCAAGGCTCAGTTTGCCACGTTTAGCCTAAATAATCAAACGGCTAGCTTGCCTACCAGACAACCAGCCCGTTATCACATGCTAATTTGTTTGTAGGAAAACTAAGCTACATGTCTGCTGATGGTTAGTTTATAACATTTTGTTTTAACAAAAAGAATAAATGATGGAAGTAATGCATTACATGAATTATTATCATCAGTAGGCAGGCTATTTATTTTCTTTTTTTTTCGGTGGGGGGGGAGGGGGCTAACACGTTCCTGTTAGCCTGGCTTCAGAAAGGCACTAAAAGAACGCGTGTGCCAGAGCCAGACACATCAGAAGAGGTCAAAGGCCAACCAGAAACATTCGGGTAGGCTATGAATCATGAGCTTCAAACTTGTTAAAATAAATACATACATTTATGTATGGCTGCGGGAACTAGGGGTGCTGAGGGTGTTGAAGCACACCCTGACAGAACGAGAATTGAAAATGATATGACTTTAAAATCCACCACCGCGGAACAGCCCCGCAGTAGCGGACTGGCCATTGGGAACACCGGGAGAAGAATAACGATGGAAAACGAGGAAAAGAAACGTGGGTGGGGCTGAAAAATAAACAGAAAAAAAGACATCACTTTCACTAGTCAAGGTTTAACCATTTAAAAAACTGCAATTTTTATTTTACACAAGGCTCAAAAAACTATAAAAAAAACTAAACTATACATGATGTATGCACAGGTCACACATTTTAATCTCATCAGCGTATCTCATTGGTTATCACATGAAAACAGAGAGCACATATCTCAGATATTACATTATTTCATTGTATTATTTATACATCTATTAGCAAGAAATAAGTTACCTGTTTCAATATGTATAGACCAATTATTTGTTTGTAAACATTCCGGATGCGCGCGCAATGTGGCTGCAGAAAACCCGGAAAGGATAGCATTTTTAATGGCGAAAGGACCACACGGATAATACAAATAGTTAGATTTAAACAGACCAAAAAGGTTGAGGAGGACAGCCTTTAAAAGAGAAAGCGATTACCCATGAATCTGTCGCATCAGAATTTTTATTTGGGTCACGAAGGTCTTGAAATTTGAGTGAGAATGTCGCCCGGTAGGCCTACAGATCGCATAGTCGAGCGGCAACCATGTCTTCACGTCATGTCACAAAGTTCATAATTTTACAGTTTTATAGTCAATTTTACATTTAAAAAGTCGAGCAGGGCAGCTTTCAAGAGAAATGGGAATTCTGCTTTTAGCCAGCTGGTCCGATTGTTTTTCTGATTTGTTTAAACTGGCAATCTGAGTGAGACTGCATCCCGTTACACAGTTTTGACATTAGCCTCAGTCAGACTCGCTCACTGGCAGTGTGCACAATGTTGCATTTCACTCCATTCAACACCAGAAGGACTGCCTAATGTAGATACGAGCCTGATGAAGATAGCCAGCATCTCGGATTTCTTTAACCGAGCCTGTTTAATCATAGCCTGGCTCTGCCCTCCTACGTACTTCCACTCAATTTGGATTTTGCTTCTGTACTAGGTCTGGGAGCTCGGCTCTGAAGTCGGTTTCCAGAAACAATTTTTTCATAGGTCCAATCAGTGAACAGAGGGAGTGGCTGAGAACGATGACGTTAATGCTGGCAGTTGTTTGAGTAGTTAAGTAATGGCGGCGGAGAAAGATGCGAGCGAAACTATTCTGCGGTTGTGGCAACGCTTCCGAATATAGATTAGAGCCGGAGCAAGAACATTCCTTGCTGAGTTTTGTTGGTGGCCATGATGTTGTGGCCCTCCTCCCCACGGGGTTCGGGAAAAGTTTGATTTTCCAACTACGGCAGCTAGCTCCGTTACAGTAGTGGTGAAGGAGTTGGCTAAGGCGAACTCTCGCGATTGGTTATGGCAAATCAGAGTGGCTCTGGGCGGATCCAATAGTTTTAAACTTCAGCAGAGGACCCGCCTTCAAGGAAGTTAACGTTTGTCAATCGAGAGATCCCAGACCCTCTGTACAAATGAAATGTACGAGGGTCTGTTAGGACCAGGCTAGTTTAATTAGTCATTTGCCTGAGAAAGCGACCTCCGTTAGCCAGGCTAGTTTTGTCCGATCACTTGGTCAGGCTATTTAAGGGTATTGGGGTCAAGTGGCTTTTGTGCATAGACAAGTGAAACGTAAATGTATTTGTCCAAAGGCCAAGAGTCTCAAAAAGTTAATATCAATCCCTGCAATCCAGTGACCAGAAATATATGATGACCTGAGCGACACTCCAAGTGTAATAGAACGGGGAGAAGTTCGTCTTTTGCAACCGACATGCGCACTTGAGGCTGCTTGACAGTTGTGTGACGTAGGGTGATAATTGGTCTATAGGCTACTGTGAATACATGAAAATACCTTCGTGTTCCTAGTCAAATTTCGTCTTGATCCATAAGAAACAAACTATTGGAAAAGGTTTCGTCCCCGACGTGCTGTCACTGCAAGCTAAATTGAAGCTTTGTAACGTTAGCCAGAGATAGTTAGCGTGGCCACCTCCTCCAACAGTCAAGAAAGCCTGGGCTCCTATGGCAGGTTTGACCTCTGTGTGACTTCTGTGACGGAGTGTGTAGGCTACACTGTTAGAGAATTAACACTCCAGGTGAACACTCCTACATTGTAGCTGTTTGTGTATGTCCAGATGTAACTCATGAATTCATGTATTCATTCATCTGTTCAGCAGTGCATTTATTACAGTTGTACATAAATGTGTGTGTGTGTATAGCTTGGAACAGATTCTCGTGAGGTAGTCCTGGTACTCCACCTGGCCTGACCACCAGACCCCAGAATGTTCAGCCCCTCTGCTGCGATTGTTGGAGGACTACAAAAAGTCCCTCCCACACAACCCTGGACCAATCATCGTCCACTGCAGGTAAGGCCCTTCGTTAGCAAATACTTCTCCCTCCCTCTCTCTCCCTCTTATTATCTCTCTCATCCCATCCTCTTTGTCCCCACTCTTCCTCACATTTCACCTCCTCTTTGCCACCCCTCTTCTTCTTCCTAGGGGTGGTATGGTCCAGACTACTGAGCAGGACCAGTTCCTGTATGCCACCCTGGCCCAGTACAGCACACAGCTGGAGATGCAACCCGCCAGACCGCAGGAGGACCAAGGGAACAAGGAGAGCCAGGGGAACCCGGAGAACCAGGGGAACAAGGAGAGCCAGGGGAACATGGAGAGCCAGAGGAACCCGGAGAACCAGGGGAACAAGGAGAGCCAGGGGAACAAGGAAAGCTAGGGGAACAAGGAGAGCCAGGGGAACATGGAGAGCCAGAGGAACCCGGAGAACCAGGGTAACATGTAGAGCCAGGGGAACAAGGAGAGCCAGGGGAACAAGGAGAACCAGGAGAACAAGGAGAGCCAGGAGAACAAGGAGAGCCAGGGGAACCAGGAGAACAAGGAGAAGAGAAAGAGCAGAGGCAAGGGAGAAGACCGGGAGAACCTGGTCATCAGGTCCGTACAGCTTCAGAAACAGTATGACATCATCACACCACGCAGACGTCTGGAGCACTGCTCAGCGTGCGGCACAGTGATCAGCTATTCTACTGCCCAAGTCCCAGTTCTCATAAGGTTATCTGTTATCTATGTTCTTTTCTGAAGCATACATGAGGACATTGGGACAAACCTAAACACAAACAGCTTAGCGATTACAAGGGAGGTATAAACAAAATGCCAATGTTTTGTAGTTTTTTTTATTCATGAAAAAAAGATCAAAAGTGATTTAAAAAAAGATCAGAGTGGGAAGTGGCAGGTCCTCGCTGCAGTCAGGTCTGTCACTGACTTGCTTCCAGCAGGCAGCTCCCTCTACTGGTGAGTCATGCAGCTACAGCAGAACACCTTGGCGAGAGCTCCAGAGATCCTGCGGAAGAAGCCTTTAATAGACTTCTTCTTCTGTTCCTCTTCTCCTGGGATGCTGGAGGACTCTGCAAGATCTGGGCCTGGACATGGAAAACTATCTCACAACAGGACATAACATCACACACAACTTCAGCGCTTGCAATGAGTGTGTGTGTGTTTGTGTGTGAAATGATGGGAGAGCCAACTAAAGCCTAAATGAACAAATATCCATTCATAATCTCACTTCCACTGCTGAGAGGAGTAACTGTCTTTTGTTTTTTCTTTTTTCCAGTAACAGCCTTGGTCTTCTTTCTCATCTGGGGTGGAAGGGAGAGTAAAGACAAACATAATTCCTTTAAATTCTTAAATGTTTTACATTATGTTGACAGGACATAACTACATTAACTGTAACTGTCAAGAGGTTCAAATCCCTCGTGTTTGGATTTGAATGAATAAGTCTGCGAAATAATTACATCTACTGTTTACTACTCATACATAATGTATTCTACACATGCTTACTTGTAACCCATCTCATCCTTGACTCAGTTAAGGTTAGTTCTACCCAGTGCCAGTGTGTGTGGAGTTATTTTCAACTTACCCATGTGAACCATCTTTGGAGGCTGGAGAGTTTTTTCTTTCCAAGACGGCCCAGATTGGAATGGAAGATCGAAGACCTGTTGAAGGTTTGGGAGGGCACAGAGGGGGATAACATTGAGTTGGAGGATGAGGAGTGGCAGGACTGGGAGGTGGAGGTCTCCTCAGAAGACCTGTCGATCTTCTCCCAGGCCTTTAACAAGCCTGGGTCTGCAGCTCTCTCTCTCTGCTTCCTGGAGATCCTCAGCTCTTCTGGTGATCTGGAGGAGAAGGGACACTCTGGCCTTTTCCAAACCAAATCTGTAACATTTCTTCTTGACCTTTCCATCTGCTTTAATCTCCATATGGGTCTCACTGGCCTTTCCCAAGCCAGAAGAGTGCATCTCAGGTCCGTCATGTAGCTTCACATCCTCACACAGTGAGCTGGAGCTTCCACCGGCTTTTTCCAAGCCAGCAGAGTTCACAGCATTCTCCTTCTCAAAATGGACGCTAAGATCGGACACGGCAGGAGCGCGCCAGTCCTCGGCGTGGCGGGAGATTACCTTGGCGATGGTCTCAGCCAGGCCACAAATGGCTCCCGCTTCTCCGTGGCGAGCAGAGCGGAGCAGGGCTCTGCTGCTGTTAGCGCTGAGCGACAGCTTAGTGTAGGCTGCCTCCAACATGGCGTCCAGGGCGTCTGTGCCGCTGTAGAAAAGGCTCTGAGGCAGGTGCTCCAGGACGAGGCTGATCCCATCTTGGGTCTGGAGAATCCATCCCACTTCCTTGAGGAGAGTTGCCTCTAGCCGCGAGAAAGTGGGGGCGTTAGAGGTTGAGGGGGACTCCTGGAGGGCCAGGCGGACCAGAAGACCGTGCAGCAGGTCCCGCAGGGTCTGGTGGTGCAGGGCACTGGGCCCGGAGGGCTTCCAGACCTTCTTCTGGATGCGAATCTCCAAGGTCTGCAGGGAGGGGGTCTCAGGGGGTCTCGGGGGCAACCAGGGAAGCACCTGGACCACCTCAGGGAGACAAGAAGCTCCATCATATTTCCCTTCTCCCTTGGTATTTATTTGCCTGGCAATGTTGATGCTTATGGTCAGACTATCTGACATTTTTTCCTCTTCATGGAAATCATAAACATAATCAACATTGTCGTTGTCAGGGACAATTATATCAGCCTTCTCAGACGGGCCTACTTCAAGGTTAGTGAAACTTGAACTCAACTCTGGGTCGAGACTTCCTGTTGTGCCTTCAGAGGAGGAGCTGCTAAGATTAGCGATCCTGGCCATGACCTCAGCATCAAGGCCTGGCACAAAAAAACACACTCACACTTTTAAGTATCCTTGTATTACTAGAGCTATTACCTATACATTTCTTAAAACAGTATTAATATTATAGTTCTTAACTATACATACACTGTCATTCAGCAGTACTGTAACACTTACAACTCTGTATTATATTAACATAGTTATAAACTCCAGAGGTCTTATACCCCAAAAGGTTAAGGAACATTTCACAAGCAGGATTTTTTGTAACATGTAAAACACAGCCATTTCATAACAGCAATATGGCGACATGGTGAAACATTCTATTTCTAAAGGGCATTCCATTTAATGCATTCTATCATTTGTACTTATTTTGTAACAGTGTCCTCAGTGTTACTAGTTAGGCTACCTGAACACCTGAAAATTCCCTTTGGGGTCAATATATTGAATTGAGTAAAAGATTTCTCTACCTTTGTTGACAATGGCCATTACTTTTTCTGGGTCATTGCAGGAACACTGAAGGACACCTCCCACTTTGAGGGTCAACACCTCAGAAATGGCCTCTGGTGCCCTCCTCTGGTCCTGGCTGACAGAGGAAGATGGTCGGCTCCTACCCACAGTCCCTTGGGTGGGGCCCAGCATCCCGCAGTAGGACCCTTCCAGAGACGTGCTGTCGCTGCTGTCACTGCTCTCCCAATATACATCCCTGATGGAGGTCCTGTCCTTTTTACACATCCATTCGAGGTGGTCGTTCACCAGGACACATTCGTCCGGAAGCGAGTTGGTCAGGGCAAGGAAGTTTTCCATCAGTTTCTTAAAAGCCAAGTGGATGAAATTGTGCAGCATTGGAGTGAAGAGCTCCCAGTCCAGGTGCTGCTTGGCCTCCGGTTTCTGGACGTTGGGCTTGGAGCGGCAGCGGCGTGACGAGGGGAGTCGTCCCACCAGCGTGTCCAGGAGCAGCTCATAGAGGCGGTCGATCAGCTACATGGAGAAGCGCTGGATCCTCGTCTGCAACATCCTGGTACACATGTTGTGAGAGGCCAGCAGGCGGCCCAGGTCGTACTCAGCCTGGTCCAACAACCCGACGGAGGAGCCTCCTTTGTCTTTTTCGCAGTCTTCATCATTGGAGACTGATCTGGAGGCCGAGTAGGCCATCCGCACGACGGTGTCCAGCATTTTGTGAGCCGTGAGGTTGAGGTGGCTGTTTGCCTTGCTCCTGGGGCTAGGGCTCCTGGGGCTAGAGCCCCTGGGGCTAGGGCTCTTGGGGCTAGGGCTACTGGAGGCTGACCTGGCCTCCTCCTTCTGCTGCTCCTCTTCCTCCTCCTCCTCGTCGCTAGCCGAGCTGCACTCCTCCTCTGATCTCCTCCTGCTGGGTGCAGAAAAGGAAGCTTTCCTGACACGAAAGTGTGCAGGCCTCCTTCTCCTCTTTTCCCTTGACCCAGTTCCCCAGCAGCTCTCCCTGGCTGCGGCTCCTCCTGCTGCTCCTCCCGCTGCTGACCCCCTGGTTCCTCCTCTGTAGGGCCTTCACCTCCTCCGTAACCTGGCTGAGCAGGGACTCGCTCACGCACTCCACTAACAGGGTGAAGTCATTACTGCGTGGCTGCAGGAAGGCCACCTCTCCTTCTGTAATCATCTCCGCAGCTGCGCTGAAGTTCTCCAGGACGAGGTGGATGATGTTGCAGGCACTGGAGATGTTCTGGAGCAGGGAGTCTGTGTCGGTGTCTTGGGGCTGGTTCAGGGAAGAGCGTCTTTCTCTGGCCACCATCCCCTGGAGGATACCCCCCACCACCCTCACCAGCTCCAGCTTCTCCTCTGTGGTGAAAACGCCCTGTCTCTGGAAGAGGGCGTGGTGGGCCAGGATACCAGAGAGGCTCTTCGTCTGGGTGGAGGGGTTGTGAGGCTCGCTATCGCAGCTGACGCGTCCAATGCTGCTGGCCGAGCTGCGGCCTGAGCCGGTCGATACCGCTGTCACACAGCTGGGCCTGGGAGATGTCATAGCCTTTTCCATCTCCTAGGCCTCCGCCACACTGCCAATGAAGAACGACGCCATCTTCTCAGCCTTCTTTTTCTCCCTGTGGAAGATGGCCTCTGACGTGTTGGTGTTGGCAGACAACAGGGGCCGCGGGGGCATCCGCTCGTTGACGGCGTCAGTATGGATGTCGGCGAGGACCCGGATTTTGTCCTTGGCGTCCTGCCAGGTGTTCAGGATCAGGTCCTCAGAGATACTTGTCAAGTAGAATTCAGACAAGGAACTGCCCGGGTGGTGAAGCACCAACTCGTCCATCACCTTGTCCATGGCCGAGTCACAGAGCTCCTCTACGATGGCAGACAGCTTTGCCTCTTTCCTGTCCTCATCTCTCGCCATCACTCCCTTCAACTTGGCGATGACCTCTGCCACAGTGAGGGATGCCGTGGCGAGGATATCCTCCTCTGTGAACCTACTGGGGTGAAGGGGTGTTGGGGGCATCTCGCTCGATAGCCTGTCCTGTGGCCTGGATCCTAGCCCGCTTTCCAGCAGGGGGTGGGACTTCTCTGAGATGATATCCTCGGGGACATCAGGCTGGGCTGAGCCCTGAGAAGAGGCCCGGTCCTTGGACGAAGGAGGAGACGAACAAGACCTGTTCCTTGTGGAGATGCTGCTGCTGTGGGAGGTAGCGGCAGACAGAGGGTCTTGGTGGAGGTGAAGGACCTGGTAAAGGGCCATGGCGGGCAGAACCCCATCATTGGCCACCTGGAGAACCCACTCCATCATCTCCTCTGAGCGCTTCTGCAGCTCAGCGATGCTCTTGTTCTAAGAGAGAGGGTGAGAGGGGGAAGAGACAGAAAAGGATGGAGAGAGAGAGGAGAGAAAAAAGGCAGCGTGAAAAAAGGGGAGAAAGTTAAATCACAGTACAGATACACATAGTTATTGTCAAGCTGAGTAAAAAAATATTTTGATTTAGAAACTAAACATTTTATCTACCTTTCTCAATAGGACCTTTTTGACCAGTCTCCACTGACTGTAACAAGAACAAGAACGGATGTGTTACGGACTCTCTCTACAGTACAATGACAACTAACGACACATCTTAACATTGTGTTCAACAGGACAGTAGCCTAAAGGGGACGTTAACAGGGACACTCACGGGTGGGACATCATGGCCTCTGACACTGGAATTTCATCCCGCGTCATTGGTTCCTCTGGGCGGGATGGGATTTGGATTGGTGGAAGAACACCTACATGTCGAGGATTGTCACAGTGTGATTGGTGGATCCCTCTCTCTTGATAGAAAGTGATAATTCAATCATGAATGTTGTACTTTTGATACATTAATAAACCAATTACTCACGGTAGCTGGTCTGGGACATGGGAGGCATCTTCACACATGTACCACTGATCTGCAGGCAAGACAAACGCAAAGGCAAAGAAACAGAAAGTTATCAGAGTTGTTGGAGACATGGAGGTAGATTGAGTTGAGGGGAGTAAGTGGTGTCTGTAGTACTCAGTGAGGGGATGAGGGCCGTTTACTCACCATCCTGCCTGGTTCTGACAGTTTCCCGGCCAGGTCGGAATCTCGTTCTGCTGCTGGCGTACGGGCACCAGTGCCCACATCAGCCCTGCAGCCCTTGAAAAACACACCATGTAAACACACATACATACACATACATACAAACAAACAAGGGGCGGCGGGGTGGGTGGGTGGGACTGAGGTCACAATTAGCAGTAAAACACAGCAAGAGAGAGAGAGAGGTGCCTCGAACAGAAATGATTTTACAGTAACTTTTGATATGACTTGGAAATATGACTAGATCTACCATATGTATCAAGTTAAGTCACATTGTTAAACACAACACTTAAAACTCACATAATTGAAATTCTAAATAATCTAAAGAACCAAACGTGTGTTTTCATCGTTTTAGCCATATATATATATATATATATATATATATATATAAACACCTGTCATTATATATATATATATCTATGGTTTTAGCTACAAGATAGATAACACACTTACCTTCTGTTTAGGCCTCCGTTCTTTTAGTCTTTCCTGTTTTGGGATTTCATCCATGTTTTACACTCAGTAAGGATGACAAACTCTTTCAAACGACTCCTTTGCCTTGTGATGAACATTCCTTTCATCACTGACAGATTTGGGCTGTGTTCGAAATGTCTTAAAATGCGTCCTTCCTTCCTTCCTTCCTTCCTTTTAAGACAGCGAGGTCTGTTCGAAATGTCTTAAATCTTCTCTTCCTGTCTAATAAGATACCTTGAAATACGTCACATAACGGTCATTTTTTAAGAGAGCATCTGAGCTGCCTTGCTGTCTTAATCGCAGCACGTATTACCCATAACTCTGTGCGCGGGGTTACCGTGAGCAACAAGTTAAACAGAATCCTTTGACCGCCATTGCTCTAAGTTTTTACAATTCATATTTCAGCTAAACGGTACTTGTAAATCAGCATCTGAATAAAAATGTATCGAGAAATGGGCAGTGTAGTTACTGAAAATGTACTTATTTTATTGATAACACTCCTAATTTGTAAATTTGCTCCGACTTTTCGATAACGTACAGTACCTAGCATCGCAGTGCAGTGCAGACACTAGCTAGTTGCTGCGTTTTATCATTATCCTATCAAATGAGTGAAATACAAACACAAATGTTATGAGCTATTGAGCCTATATCTAACACAAGTTTAAATACAGCTTAACTTGACTTAGTGTGACAATAAACTCAATGCAATTGACTGCCGTCTGACAAAGTGCGCTAGTGCGAGCACACAAGTACACGCAGCGCGATGACGTACATCCTGTCTTAATAGGCTGTTCGAAACAACGGTTTTTAAGATACCTTACCCCGAAGAGAGCTGTCTCGTTAGACACCTGTCTAGTAAAACATCAAGGATTAAGACAGCTGTCTAAGTTTTCGAACACAGCCTCGATTTTGCAATTCGTTTTTATATAATTTGGTAAAGTGCGTCACAATCCCTTTATGCCCTGTGACGTCATCGTGTCTAAATAGTGCGGCATCTTTTCCAAAACAATGGCCCGCCGTTTTAGACAAAAGGGTACGGATTGGGATGTTTTTAAATAACTACTCGCGGTTTTTTTTTCGCACTTTACTCCAATTGGTAGGGACATTTTTGACAGTGTGAATTGTACAGCGATTCTACGTACTGCACCCAGTGCTATCCAAATACTACTTTCATGTAATGAACCACACAGTGAGGAATCAGCTTTGCTGTAAAAATAAAAAATAAAGACAAAATCTGTATTGACACCATACCTGTCAACATTGGAGTACCAAAATCCAGGAGAATCTTTTTTGGGGGGGGAGGGGGAATTGTCGATGCGGCTTGACATTACATTCCTCCGTCCATGTAGCCTACTGTCAGGGACGGACTGGGAGTAAAAATAGGCCCTGGACTTTGATCCAGACCGGCCCAACAGAACCGGTCCCGTATACGCCACCACAGCGAGCTCCCTGCTAATGCATGCAACTCCTGTGCCTGATGTGATGCTAGTTATAGGGACTTCCACGCTTAATGCAAGCGCGCATAGCGCGCGAGCGAATCTTTTGTGGCTGATTTGAGCGAAAAAGTTTTTGAGGCTTTATGTAAAACAAACAAACAGCCACCTTTTCAATTGGTAAAACATTGTACTGTGAAGGTAATTACGTTTACGTTTCTTGGCCTGGTTTTCCATCTTTATATTGTCTCTACTAGCTAGCTTTCGATCTGTCATGTCATCTGTCAGACTTGCCATTTCTACAAGTGATTCTGTTTCAAAAATCAACCGTGTATTTTTCTCCGCCTACCTGCGGAGATATCAACAGTGCAACTGGGTTGTTGGTTGCGGCAGAGAATGTAGTTAATATTGACGGGCTCTGGTTGCGGTCACAAATATGGGTTGAAAATTGTATGATAGCCTTTGAAGTATGTGAGTACGATGCGTTTCATACAAGATCTGGCAACTGGACAACATTGAAATAATATATTGATGTGAATATTTATATAACGAGGTTTGGCCATACAAATTACGGGAGTTTCACGGGAGAAATGACAAAACGGGAGGGGGGCGGGAGATGGGTGTGAAATACGGGAGACTCCCGGGGAAAACGGGAGTGTTGACAGGTATGATTGCAAGTGTCCTGCACTATATTTTTCCCCATATACCTTTTTGAGTATCAAAGCATTTGTTTAATTTAAAGTTAATAAGTTATGGATCTGTTAATTTAATAAGTTAACAAATATGGTTCACATCTCACAAGTTCCTCCAAAAGCCAATTTTTTGTAGCCTGGTCCTAACCAGACCCTCGTACATTTCATTTGTACAGAGGGTCTGGGATCGCTCCATTGACAAACGTTAACTTCCTTGAAGGCGGGTCCTCTGTTGAAGTTTAAAACTATTGGATCTGCCCAGAGCCACTCTGATTTGACATAACCAATCGCAAGCGTTCGCCTTAGCCAACTCCTTCACCACTACTGTAACGGAGCTAGCTGCCGTAGCTGGAAAATCAAACTTTTCCCGAACCCCGTGGGGAGGAGGGCCACAACATCATGACCACCAACAAAACTCAGCAAGGAATGTTCTTACTCCGGCTTTAACCTATGGATATTCGGCAGCGTTGCCACAACTGCAGAATAGCTTTGCTCGCATCTTTGTTACTGAACTGCTCAAACTAGTGCACAACATTAACGTCATCGTTCTCAGCCACTCCCTCTGTTCGCTGATTGGACCTACAAAAAAAGGTGTATCTGAAAACCGACTTCAAAGTCAAGCTCCCAGACCTAGTACAGAAGCAAAATCCAAATTGAGCAGAAGTACGTAGGACGGGCAGAGCCAGGCTACATTTTTTTGTGGTCTCACTGTCAAACTTTGTTAGACTTGTGATATAGAGATACATTTGACTGAGTACATTTGTTCACACTGATTTCAATAGCAGATATATTTTACTAATTTCCATGTATCAATATAAATTAATATTTTTATGAAAACGTGTTTTAAGTTGTGATTTACCACCACTGGCATGTCATCGTGACCCCGAGGGGTGTGGCCCCCGCTGCGGCAGGCTTCCCTTATTTTTTTTGTATTGAAGGATGCACCCTTAGGTTAGACCGTTGAACAGTTTTCTCTCCAGTTATAACCACAAATTAAACGGCGGGGGGGAGGTGAAACCCCCTCCCTTTTTTTTGTGCAGTTTGGGCATGTCTGTATTGATCGCGAAGACTCGTCGCTCACATGATTTCGCGCTCAACTGATTTGCCCTCAAATTCAGCACAGTCTGACGGTGATTTTGTCAAAGAAGCAAATAACATTAGTAGTGAGGATGGAGAATTTCCCGTCAATCTAGCGACTGTATTGCTAACCCTGAGCCAGGGCGATGGAGGTAGGGATGAAGTGGAGGCGGTTAGCTCTACCAGAGAATGTTTAATATGGGCTAATATCCTTTAGACAGGCTCTGATGTAGGTTATGGTAAAAAGAAGAAGAGGAAATGATCATAACAAGATGGACGAGAATCGGAGTGTAAGAAGCTAGCTAATTTGAATCACGTGTGGTTGAAGTATAAAACAATTCTGGTGTCTTGAATTGAACAATAAAGTTACCGTTAGCTAGCTAACGGTTGAGAAAATCCAGTTTTCCTTATTTCTTGCCTCTCGCAAACCATTCAAATAGCCTTTCTTGTTGCGATCTAGTGATACGTATATTTTGTCATCCAATTCGCTAGGTGGCGCTGTCAGATAAAACGAGGGTCCTAGAACTGCGGTTCTGAAACTACAGCTCTCCGGCTCTGCAGGTACATACTATTGGAATTTCTTGGTCCTCATGAGTTTTTATTTCTTGGGTGTTTGGTGTTGGTAAGTGTTAGGTTTAGAATCACAGGAGTTAGATATAGATTTAGTGTTAGGAGCTAGGGTTTGGAGCTAGGGTAAGGTTTATAGTTCAGGTTACGTTTTGGGGTACAGGTTTTGGGTAAGGGATAAGGAAAACCGAAATTTGAATGGGACGGAATTGTGAGGCCCCATAAGACTAGCAATATAACCTTGTGAGTGTGTTTATTTCAGAATGAAGAACATAGAAACATATAATGTGCTGCTTTTATTGGTGTTTCACTCTCCAGGAGAATACTGTAAACTAGCATTTCTAAACCCTGCCCTGCATGTTTTTGACTTTTCCCTGCTCCCATACACCTGATTCAAATGAATGGGTCGTTATGAAGCTCAGCAGAAGACTGATAAAGACCCATTAATTTGAATTAAGTGTGTTGGATAAAGGAAAAATCTAAGCTGCAGGGCATTGGGTCCCAGAGGACTATGGTTGAGAAATGCTGCTCTAAACCTCAATTTTGGGCACCAGCCCTGTAGCCTACCATGTAGCAAGTTCAAAATGCGCATTATTTATTTTTGTTAGCTGGCTTCACCAAACCTAACAACTGAAATCCCGCATAAATCAACTTGTTAAATCACCCCAGGTTTTCCCAATCAAGCGATGAATGCGTTAACATAAAATGGACTGTGTTTGCTCCATATGAAAAATCGCAAACAAGTCATCCAGAGCCCCAAATTTTACACAAGATTAGCAATATGGGCTGCGTGTTGATCTGTTATCTCGAACATAACGGTTAGGTGGGCAGGCAGCATTAGTTACCATGGCAATCTAGCCTGGGAAAAAGTGAACCACCGTCGTGACATGTAAAAGGGTTAAACCCGTACATCGCCAAACCTGGATGGAAGTTGGCATCATCCTCACCAAATACAATAACGGTCCTTGTAGGACTCCAAAGTGGTACTACTTCAAACAATTTTAGCATTCTCACATATTGATCACCATTACACACCACCAAATGGCACCCTACACCCACTAACTACGTGTGTGTGACGCCTCGGCTTTCATGTTTGCAGTGGAATCTCTGCCCGCATGATTGGTCCGAAGTAACATACAACTTGCAACACTGCAGCAGAGGGTGTGAGTTGTGGCATTACATAGGGGGCTATATACATATCTAATGATACAGCTTTACAACAGAGTCTTTCCATAGGCCTATAGTAAATTTGTTTGGACCGGTGATGAATTTGTAAAGCATGATCCAAAATCCCTGTGAAAAGAGTATTTTACTCCGCTACTCCCTATTTCATTAACTGCCAATTGGAATCACCTGCAGAAGCCTGTGCACGCGCGCAGTGACATGATCTTGCTGATGTGCTTCCATGTAAATGCAAAAGATGAAACCTTGGGTATTGTTTATCCTAGGAAAATTGTCACCACCCTTGCTGCCACCCAGACTAGACTGCTATGTTTGTTGTTTGAAGGAAAGGGCTGCTATGTGAATCGAATCAGCCGGGAATCGAACCAACCACCTCCTGATTAATAACCCGACTCCCTGACCGCTGAGCCATCTGACTCCCCCCTTAAAACAGGGTCTGGCTCTACTTGCTGGAGGGCTGCCAGCAACTTCAGTCCCCCTGGACTTGCCGTTTCGTTTGATGACAGTCTGGTGTCCGAACCCCCTCCCCCCATGCATCTCTGCATCTACTGTTAGTAATACCAGAGCCCGTCTACGGAGAGCTTGTCCACTCTCCCATTGTATCAAATTTGGTTGCAGTTCCACTAGAGTTCCACTGGGGGGGATTGCGGGCGAGTGCAAAATGAATGGGAGTATGGAGCTAGACGGCTACATTTGTCTCTTTCGCCTGATTGTCGTTGAGAAATCTCAGATTTGATTGTAGTTTTTGCAAATTCAACATGGATTATAGGTCGTAAGTTGAATGAACAAGTACTTATGTATTTTTGATTTCTTACAGGCAGGGGCGGTTTTAGGCAGGTATTGTGATTGTGTTCGTGCCATTCGTTCGGGGGGGGGGGGGGGGTGTGTAAGGGAAAAACTTGCCCGGGTCGCCAAATGTGCTAGGACCGCCACTGCTTACAGGGTGAGTCGTTGCCAACAACACACTAGAATTATTCTTATGAATGCTGATTGGTTAGTGAAGGACTGGCTACGACCACAGATCCCGCTTGATGGCATCCGAAGCGGAACCAGAATGTCAGAGCATTAGCAACATTAGCAACAACATTAGCGAACCAAAACTCTTTCTAGCATGTGTATTGACAGGGAGAGCCTAACCTGTCAGCTGTGTTGTCGATGCCTCGAGAGAAAAAAGGAACTGCCAGAGATTGCCATAAAGCAGTTTCTCTGGCCGTACGATGTGTATGACGTCATTTTAAAAGGCTCTCTATAACAAAAAGGCGACACCCAGCAGTGTGTATTTTTTTGCCTCCCTATTCAAATTCAACATTCAAATGACCAAACAAAAAGAATAACAATGAGAAAAGTGGATTTTGAGGGGTAGAGCTCCATAGACCTCCATTCATTCTGCACTCGCCCGTTAGCGCCCTCATATGGAACTAGAGTGGAACTGCAACCAGTTCAGAACCCAGAAGTTTCCTGAGAGTGGCAGTTCTCCCCATATTAGACATTCTCTGGTAATACTGAGGCAAACTGCTTCATGTTTTTTTTAGGTACGTAGGTAAGCTGGCTAAGTGCCACCCACAAGCATAGATGAGATATATTCATTTATCATGACAATGCTACTTAAGGGTGTTGTGAAGATGTCCTCTTTGCGAGTACTGGAGCACTGACCCCATGCTTGCAACTCCTTTTTTTGCTTCCCTGTTCTCACAGGACCGCATTCTCCTCCTTCTCCGTAGTCCTCATTTTCAAGACAATGAAAGGGCAGAAAGTGACCCCGATACGAGATCAGGAATATTCTACATGGCATTACCACTGCTTTTGGTCGGGCCTTTGTTCCTTTCAAGGATGTCTGTATAGATGAATCCTTGATGCTGTGGAAAGGTAGGCTGCGCTTCTGTCAATTCATACTGGCAAAAAAGGCACAGGTTTGGAGTTAAGTTCTTGTGGTGTGTGATGTACGTACTGGCTATGTTCAGGACATGCTCATAAACACAAGATCCACAATGGACATCCATCATTGTGATGTGTTTGGGATTTCTAGGTCTGTTGTCATGACCTTGCTTGCTCCACACCTGAGAAAAGGCTGTGTACTATACGTGGACAACTGGTACAGCAGTCCAACCCTCTTTCAGCTTCTTCTGTCTCTTGGAACAGGTGCTTGTGGTACTGTGCGGGCCAACAGGAAGAGGATGCCAAACTTCACCTGCAAAATCATAAAGGGATAAGTTGAGTTCAAGGAAAACGGTCAGCAGCTTGCAGTCCAAGTAGCATGACAAAAGGGAAAGGCATTTCCACTGTCCTTAAATCCGCAATGGCTGTGTCCTGGATTACAATAGGGAGATGGGAGCTGTGGATAAGAGCGACATGTTCAAAAGTTGCGTGCCGTGTGCAAGAAACACTGACAAGGACATATTTTTTCACCTTGCTGTCCTCAATGGCTTCATTGTCCATCTCCAACTGTCAGGTGAGAGTATTCAACAATACATTTTAATTCACTATATTTTTTATCAGACTCCTGCTTTCACAAGTTCATAAAATGAAATAAAACAATGACAACTCTATTAGAATGACACATGTCACAGTGTCATTTATTAATTTAGCAGACTCAAGTCTTTTCTTCTTTTTCTCTTCTCTTTCATGCAGGGAAGACAATGCCTTATCAGGAGTACATAACGTTCCTGATACGGGAGATTCTTGACGTGCACCACACAGGTCGGCATTCATCAACTGGTGGCCGCCCTGCCTTAGACAATCCTTTCGGTCTGACAGGCAGGCACTTCCTCTCTGAACGCATGCGTAGTGCATTGTGGGAAGGCAAGCAAAGCAAATCAAGTGAACCAAACTAAGCATTTTTTGCGAGCAGCGGCCAATCTGATTATTTCTTGTAATGTACCAAACTTGTGTCATTGTAAACATTTCGAGCTTTCACAGTTTCAAGATGGAGAAACTTATCATCTGTGTAGCTAGCTGCACATCCAGTCCTTTTTGATTTGTCTGTATTTGTAAAGTTGTATTTTATTTAATAAAAATAAAATACAAATTAAGGCATGGCACAGGGTTGCAGACTTGTCTGTGATGCAGTTTTTTTTTACTTTTCAATTCAGTCCATTCACACATGATGTAGTTCTGTGCTAATTGGCTAGTCGACAATGTATGCTTAGCACACACAAGCCCTAAAATAGCTAGCGGGTATTAATGTAGCAATATATTTGTAGAGATTACGAGGAATATAATAAAGGTTTTTTCAGGTCGCAAACCTAGGTCTGCCTAAAGAAAGTGAAGCAGAGTTGGCAAGCTGATCAAAACCCTTTCCAAAAGGAATGTCCTACTCAGACGAAAGGACATCCAGTCACTTAACTATAAGTAGGCTACGCAGACGCAAACAACTTGTCTGGATTCTCACTAAAAAAGGAGGGCTGAGCAGTACTGGTATGAAAATCGTATGCACTTAAGTCCTGACCTAATGGCACTCACTGCAGCAAGAGCAGAAGGAACGGGTTCATTAAACACGTTACCTGTTTAGGTGTGTAGCTACTTACTGTCTGAAAAAGACCTTGTATGTCCAGAGGCCTGTCCTGCTTTCTCCGCTGCCCTGTCGTGGTTAAACTGATTATTGATGTTGTAAGTTTAAAGATGTGCAGGTTCAGCTGTTCCACCAGTTGTTTTTAGGTGGTCTGGAATTATGTGTTAAGGTAACTTTGGATGTTCCACCATTGGGGTTGTTCTTGTGCTCCTTATCCACAGTGGCCCACTGGACATAACTTCATTGTTGTCATTGTATTGGCCGGAGACAGAACAAATGAGGTATTTGCACACACTATTTTCTTCTGGGTGACGATTTGCCCCTTCCCAGTGGTAATTCAACAGACATCTTCCTTGGTGTAAAAATCTCACACTGTTTATGAAGCCAACCCTATTGTTTCTCTTCCTTGGTAGTGTGGAGGAATGAAATCTATGCTGCTAATCTATGCTGCTATTTCATATGTTCTATGTCTCTGTTACAATAAAAAGACAATCAATACTTCAGATATACCAACATGTGCAATGTTGTGATGATTAAATGTAATTAAGCAATGATTAAATGTCCACATTTAATCAATGCTTCAGATAAAATAAGTAATAATTATGAATATGCACCAGGACGTGACTGTATCTTTTAGTGAAAAGAGGAATGCAACAAGTCAGTGTACTGGCAGGGAGGGGCGCACTGGTTCATATGATTTGCTGCAGAGTATGTGGAAGTCAAAGCCGGTGTATGGTACCGTAGAGGGGAGGCGAGATGACCACATCATGGGACAAGAAGAGGGTACAAAGGGCCTCACAACTCTGGAGAGTCAACACCAGGTGATTAAAGATACATTCGGTCTCACTACTCTGTGGGTATAGAGGGGGAGACAGAACCGGTTTTAGGCGGTGGAGGAAGTATCCTTTTGCCCCTGGCACATCATCAGACCTTTTAGGTCTGCCCCCTGAGACATCACCAGACCTTTGGACTGCCCACCTAACTGCCCAAAGACTTCCTTTAAAATCTAATAGGATGAGGACATCCTCGCCCCATCGTCTGCTGATCAATCACCTGACAAACACCTCCCTCTCAGGAGGGGTACAAGACCTGTGTGCCCTGCACAGGTCCGGCAGAACTCTCTGACTTCTGTCAAGACTATTCTCACAAAGGCCTTTGTCTTCTCCACCCTACGAAGTGAGACTGGTAACATCGATCGAGATTGAGACACCATGGTGTATTGTTCTCATTGTTTGATTTGCATCATTTCATATCTTATTAAACTGCAAATAACTTGGTCTGGCATTTAAGGGCCAAACCTTATCTCAGGGGGTGGACACCGATCTGCGCATGGGGTGGCACTGGGTATTCCTCTTGTGGGTGTCTGGATGGAACGTGCACTGATTAGCGCACAAGCTACAGATGCCTTGAAATGCAGAAGATCCTTGTTTTCCAAACCAGACATTCTGTAGAGGTACCAGGCAACAGTGGTCACATCCAAGAAGTGAAACCTGACATTCTGTAGAGGTGCCAGGCAACAGTGGTCACATCCAAGAAGTGAAAGAAGACTCGGATGTACCACCATTTGTTTTGCAGCTGAGAGGATACATTGTGACACACTGATCCATGAGATCTACTCCTCCCAGACGCTGATTGTACAGTTTAGAAGAAAACGGCCTTTGGATGTTGAGAGTCTTATTATCTTTCTTGCTCCATGTCTGGGCCTAATCTGGTGGGGACTGGCCAATGCAAGAAGAGACCACGCGGATCACTGAACTATCAAGCCAATGTGCGACTGAGCTTTTCACCGATGCTGACAACAGAGCAAGCTCCTCTTCCTTCTGTTATGAGTTGCTTTTCGCTCTTCAGCTTCAGTTGCGCTCCATGCAGCCTGTCGATTCTGCATGTGCCAGTGTCATAGATGCCCTGTTGTTGCAATGCCTGAGTGAGTGGAATGGTGGAGAAGAAGTTGTCAAGGAACATGTGATTCTGTAAATGTAATGAAATGTAAATGTGATTATTTTGCTGTACTTCATCACAGAGGCGCATGACTACTTCTGCATTCATTGCCAACTGACTGACCTGAGCCTGCCCAGCTAAACCCTGATACCCTTCAAAACTATATGTATCCAGAGGACCCTGCTCTCACCCACACTTTCACACCCCAACGTTTGGGTTTTGGGGGATAAACAGCCTGAGAGACAGGCAGCCCTTGAAGGGAATAATCTGCTCATCAATTGATAACAATTATTCTGGATAGACTGCTGAATGGAAGGTTTTCTTGAGTGCATCTAACACTGGTCTGATTTTGAAGAACATATCAGCATTTTCTGTCTCCTGTGTGTAATTATTAACAAAGTGAATGCACCTTAGAATCTGCTCAAATCTGTTCACTGGCATGGCATTTGCTATCAAATCACGATGAAAGCCCATCCTCTGATGACCAGTACATTCCTGATCTTGGGTATTGAGGTATGACATTACCATATTTATTCCTAGAAATGTCTTAATTTCATTTTTAGTTTTAGATTTTATTTTTTTGGAGTACTTCCTTTGATGTTACCAAATGTTATTTTCCTGCGAGGGTCTACTTCTATAGAAGGATTGACAAGATATTCAGTTTTGACACTCATCTTGGATTTGAGAAAATGTTGTTCCACTTAAAACAACTGGCCAATGGGTTGCAATGTATGGGATGATGCAACAGTGTCCACTGGAGTGGCTGAGGTGCAACTAGACCATCAATTCATGCATATACAAGAAAAAGCGTTTTGAATAGCTATCCACTGTGACCACTATACATGAAAGGGTTATGCAAGGAGCACACAATGCCTTGCCTTACTACTGGGCAACACTAGAGCATTTTCTGAGGTCATGCCCTCATTTGACATTTTATCAAAAGTCCTGGGATCTCCCCGTCTTTTGTGGCTGAGAAGCTTTTTGTGATTTTTATGAGTGCTGTTGTTTGCAGGACTACAAGAGTTTGATTTAATGTGAAAACTGAAAGGAAGAAAATGGAAACCGCCACAACCTTACCTTATTAATGTGCAATACAAGGTTTTGACCACCACACAGCGATCACACTGTTAAAGCACTATACTCCAAACCTGCATCATTAGAGTAAGGGTTATGGTGGTCTTTAGAATTTAACTTTCCTTTTGAGGCTGTTCCCAAACCATAACTTGATTTTATTTATTTATGTATTTTGTATTATAGTTTGATCCTAACAAACTATGGGCCACACTGACAGTCAAGGTAGTTACAAAAATACACCAGTAGATGGACTCATTGTTCTGTGACCAGCCGAAAACCTCTTTACCCGGTGATGAAACGTGTTTAAATATTGACAGAGTATTTCAAAAGTGCATCTCTATCTTTTCCGCTCTTTCAGAGTTCAAAGCAAACACTTGAAATACTCCACCAATATTGATAAATGGTTACAGAACCCCTACATTGCTTCATTGATTACCAGGTAAACTGCAAGCAAGCGTACCTGGTATTTTTTAAATGTGCTGAGTGCTCACATGGTTCACAATTGCCCTCTATCAACCACCATCTAAAATGTATTGCAAAGGACCAGTTAATCAGATACCATTAGCACCCCTTCTAGGTTTTATGCCATCAACACAATTCCATTTCCACAGCAGGGACAGAGCAGGACCTCCTGGTGTTTTCCCATGCTCTGTGTTTCCTGTGCAGACAACTGAACCAGGCTTATCCCTCTGATGCCCTTCTTTTCCCATTCTCTTCCGTAGACAGATATCCACAGCATGGGAATTGGCCACCCTGCTGTGCTGAGAAGGCTCATATCTCAATCCTGCTGATGCTAACTCCAGACTGCTGAACCCCCCTCTGTGACACAGCAGTGATGGGCAAATCAAAGCAGTTACGTCCTCTTCAGTCTTGCCGTGGAACATGTCAGGTAATAGTCTTGTTACAGTAAATATTAATAAGGACTAATTATATATCAGACTATAACAAGTACCTGACAAATAATTTACTTGTTTTGGGGTTTGTAGTGAAAAGAATAAGCAACTTCAGTTGCAGAAATTATAAAAAAGCCTTGTATGAATATAAGTTTTACCTCAAAAGTCAACATTAGAAAACATGGTACAATGTTGTTAAAATGCATTCAGGGATTCCACAGATCCTCTCTCATCTATTTTGCTGCTCTTTCACGTCCATATTGACCCTACCCCTCTGGGTGTTGTGTGTCCAGATCCCTTAAGCCATAAATCCTATTAGTCAAGGATTCTTGGGAGCATTAAATGTAATTTTCCTATTTTCCATGGCTTGAATCATCACTTCACAAAATCTCTTCATTTTGTCTATATCAACTAGTATTCTCTGAATATTTACTTGGTGAAATGCAACAGTGGAAATGTAAGTTATAGTAGAAGACTTTTTAAAAACATTACATTTTAGAGTAAATATATGGATATCCGAATGTTATTGTTTTCTCTGTTCTTTATCTGAAAGCGTTTGATGCCATTTTGTTGCCACCAGCAGTGCAAATTGGCTGCCCAGGCGATAAGAGAGAGCAGCTCTTTAATCTCTCACTCTTCTTGCTTGTTGTGACATTTTTCTCTCCGCCACCTCAGGCTCATGCCCCGGTGCAAACTGGACCTGGCAGGGCTAGCCCCCCCCACCCTGACCCCTCTAAGGTTTGGATGGAGGGAAGACAGAAGTTCAGGCCCCTCGGTCAGAGGTCATATCACTCTCTGGGGGGAGGTGGTACCTGTTGTTTGTGTGTGTGAACCATGAGTTACACTGCAATCTGCAAGTTTTTTTTGGTTTGGTGTGTCATTAGGAGGAAGTGTCTGTGTGTAAAAGAAAGAGATTCCAGGACTTTCAAGACCAGACATGTATTAAATCAGGCGATCCTGATATTGTAAACGAGATTTGAAACGCACAGCCCAAAGGGATTAGAGTGGGGTCAGTGCTACCGTAATGTAAAGCTTTAGACTGCCTCTGAGGTGGTCCCGATCAACTGGAGTATGAGAGTCATTACTGTATCCTTGTGGACTCAGATCTCCTGGCTGCTGTGTGAACCTCAGGACCAGGACATCCAGGTCCCCCAGGTTAAGCACGGTATTATCCACAGATCCCACCCACCAGAACAGGATTAATCCACATTTTCACAATGATTCTCTTTCATCTATGCTCCCACTGCAGAATTGCTCTCGACTCAGTGCGTAGATAGTGTCACAGGTGTGTCTGGTGTTTGGGCTATGAAACAGCCAAATATGGTTTCCCACAGACCAACATTGTGCTGTGTAAGCAGGTGTAGCCCCCTCAGAATGATTTTAGGTCAGTGGCATGTTTTCTACCGAGGATTAAGTGAGGCATATCCGTGATCTGTGAACATCTGTTCATACAAAAAACTGCTGCCTGGTGTGAATTATCAGTGTCCGTTAAAGTACCTTTACAGTAAATATTGGTAACCACTCATACAATAGATCGTTTGAAGTCATAAGTCTTTCAAAAGAGTAAAAGGCAGGCTATCAAGACACCGCTCTGATCCAATCACTGCTACAGTCCTTTATTTACTGTAAATGAAGGGCTCTGCATATTCATTGTCAAGGATCAAATCACCCTTTATTAAACTGAGAGGGGCATCCTTTTGAACCGAGGCAGAGGATTGTGCTCCAAAGTTTTAGGCAAGGCTACCTATAATGAGTGTTTTACTCCCTAGCCAGTATGTGCCAGACCCACTAAGTTTGATGACTGTGTAGTTGATGAGAGGGTGTTACTCAGCATGCCAGTCTTGGCCCCAGTCAGCCCCCAGGGGTCATTCCAGGAGGGGGGAGTTCTGATTGCAATCATTATTTCATAAATAAGATGTCAACAAGGTGTTTCCTTGACACTTTATTGGTTAAAAAGAGGAAGGTGCAGAAATTAACTACCCCCTCCTCAATGGTGCCCCTAATCTCCTCTTTCACTTCCCATCTCATCTAGAGGGCTTGGGCTTGGCTACCATGTGCTACTGTTGGGCCTGGCACTTTCTATTTGCAGGTTGGGTGGGTATCCTGGCACGCATTTGTTTATAAAAACCACTTGTTTGGGCACAATACTTGAACTAACTTCTATTGAGGGAACAGTGTGAATCCGTGCAAAGCCTTTTCCCAAAGTCCTTTTGAAGGCGACGGCCCATTGAGCGCGGAGGAGAAGGGATTAGTTTCCTCAGCAGTGGCGCATTTCCGAGAGAGCTGATTAGCTCGGCATTCATTGTTAAATCGAGCAAAGAAAGGCCCTAGAGGAGTGAAAGGATCCAAATAGTTGGACCCAGGAATAAAACAGCCGCAGGAAGCCCAGCACAGGCAACACCAAGTTTTCCCAACATTTCTTCCTCTCTTCTTCTGAGGAGGGGCAGTGTAAAAAAGGAGATTAGCATACAAAATTAGAGGCAGGATGATTTTAAGGGCGACTTGCTTAATGCCGCCCCCACCTTCCAACCTCTGTCTCGACAAAGTTAATTAAACTAGTATTAAACAGGGAAGAAACACTGGGGAGTTAGGGGGCTCTTTGAGGATTACCATGATGAGGGGTAGAAAGGGAGGTATTTGTAGAGGCGAAATTGAGAATGGTGGAAAGGAAGGAAGACAATAATGAGAAGTTTTCTCATGTTGTTACTTGGCCCAGGGCTATCACATCCCCAAGTGAACAATACTTAAAAGCCAGGTTGTGTGCACTGCAGACTGTTGATGGAATTCACAAATATAGAAACACATTTTATTGCTGTTTTTGCACTGTTATTATGTGTTAGTCACTTTGGCTTATGTCTGTAAAATAGAAAAAGAATATATGAAAAAAAAGATTGTAGATTATACGTCTTTAATTACAAACATTTTTATAAAACAGTCATACACGTAGCTAAGAAAAAAGAAAAACTAGGAAAACTTGTGCAATAAATTAAAAATGTACAGAACAAAGTGCTTCATTTATTTACAATTAAATACATCCTCTGGGAAGAAGTTTGGGAGTCAGGTGGCTGAGTAATCTGAAGGTTGCCAGTTTGATTCCCGGCCATGCCAAATGATGTTGGGCATAGCCCTTCACCCTACTTGCCTCAGGGGAATGTCCCTGTACTTTGATCCCTCCCTAGAAATGTTTATCTGTCTATGGAAAGGCGGAATTAATTTGTCATATGTCTCAGGAATAGATGTTCATCAGTGGTAAGTTTATCAGTGGAAATAATGAGAATAAATAAAACCAAAAAACCTCTGAAAATATAAATTGAGGAAATGTACAAAAATATACGTTTAAATATATTTATACCGTAAATTCTAAACTCTAAAAGCATCCCATCCTTTTATCTATTATGTAGACTTGCAGACAAACTGAAACACCTTTCTCCATCTCTGACCTTTTATAAGAACACTGACCTTGTCCAATTTAGACTTTCAAATGTTTGTTTCTGAGCACATTGACTGCTGATGTGGCAGTGATAACACTGCACAGCACTGCTCAGTGCTTCTTTCTCAGCCGAAGGTTCTTCCTGCGACTGCCGGCGCTCTCATTCTTGCCCCTTTGGCCCCCCTTCTTCACGCAGAAATATTTGGTCACTGTCTTCCGGCACTGCTCACACTTCACCGCGCAACACCAGTGGAACTTACAGTTACAGCTCGAAACCATCTCTGCTTTGCGCTCCTCTACGGCCAGACCACACTCCCCACACAGCCTCTTGCAGCTGCGCTTCTCCCACTTGCTCAGGCTCTTGCCCTTCTTCAGACACTCACGCCCCTCTGTGCCTGGCAGGCCCAGGGTGCGGTTCTCCAGGCAGTAGTCAGGAGAGTCCTCCAGGTGGACCAGCTCCTTGCGGGAAATGGAGCTGAAGGTCTCAGCAATGGCCCCCCGGCTGGCTGCGCTGTTCCCGGCCCCCCTGAGGAGGTCCACCTTGAAGGCCCGGTGGTACTTCTCCTTCAGGTAGTTGCCCACCTCCCTGAACTCTGGCAGCTGCAGCCAGCAGGTCTGAGTGGTGCAGCTCCCTGAGACACCGTGACATTTACACGTACGCTGCATGGTCCCTTTCACAGCCTGAGAGAAAGACAGAGTGATAGAGAGAGCAAAAGAGACGAGAAGAAAAATTGAAAAATGTTCATAGTTTTATTTTCCATTTCATGCTATTGTAAGACTGTGTGTGTGAGTGCATGTGTGTGTGTGTGCCTCTCAATTGATGTGTTGTCAAATTGAACCATTGTAAACCAAGCCTCCCCACTTGACAAAAAAATTGTAAATGAAAACACTGAAGAAAAAAGGAGTTCAGAGTTCATCCAAGAGTTTTTGTCCGTTTCGTTCTCTCTTAGTATTTCCTGACTTTACTCCACACAAACAGCTGTCGGTTGAAAAGGAAGGTTTTTTTTATTCACAGAAGGGAAGCCCTTTCGTTGGAGGTGAAAGTTGACATTGAGTCTCATTGTCCCTCCGAAGAAATAGGAGTATTTATTTAACGTGACCATTATCAACATGTTTTCTGCTGAGAAAAGACCCAATGAAGAACCCTACTGAGAGGAGAAATTAAAAAGGACTTTTTCTCTTTTTTCTCTCTTGTATTTTTTCAGTTACAATAATGCTCCAGGTGGCATGGGGATCCTGAGTCGTGACAGACGGGAGCGCAAGCAGGGGGGTAAACAATGAGCACTTCAGCTGCACGCCTGTGGTCCCCACAGAATCCCCGGGGCAAAACAAAGACCAACATAAATGTAGGATCCTTATTGCAAGAATAAAACTAAACACTTATTTAAGGAGCAGAATAATTTAGAACTCTGTGAAATGTGTGGCTCCCCAGGCGCTCTAATTAAGCTTGCACCAGTGATCCTGCGATTCTTGTGTTGAGGTCTTGTCAAGAAGGACATTCAACAGAAGTAAATAGGCCCTTCTGGTACAACGAACACACTGTTATTATTGGGGACAAGTGGCACATCACTTATCGGGACCTGAAAGGCACACTTGGGTGGTACACTCGCTGTAATTCTGAACAGGAAAAGAAAAAAATGATTCAAAAGGTACTTTACATTGAGAGGTATGTTGGGGGCCGAAAGAGATTCTCAGATCGCAGACTTAGACCTTGAACTACAAGACCTCCCTACTACTTCTGCAGTCTTGATGATTAATTCCTCTGAACATTATCTATGGTTTGAGAGAAACAGGTTTGGCCCTAAAATGTGTATTTGACGTCAAATATGATATAAGCCAGAATTAGTCAATGTATATAGAAGCTTGTTTGACCATCTCTAGTCACAATGTGCTAAAACTCACTGTACCTCTGGGGTCACACAGAGCTGTGTTGTGACATATGTGTACAGTACCTTGCGCCCAGCCTCGTTGTTGTGCAAGTTCATGGCTGCCCGTGCATCCTGGCCAGTCTCTAGTGCGTCAACAAACTGTTTGGAGATTGCCTCACCGAAGCCCAAATTATCACTGCAACCTCCCCATAGCCAGCCATGGCCTCCTATGGCAGATGGGGAAAACCTTCAAGTTATTTGCATTCCCTAGGTGACTTTCAATTTGTGACTTGAACACACATTTCTTGATAAAGGTTTGTCCAAATTTGACTAATTTGTGTCTTTACCTTGAATTAAGACTAAGAAACAAGTGCCTTCTTGTCTTACCTCGCTGTCCATTTCTGGTATCGTCACAGCCACAATTGTCAAAGTCCCCAAGACTACAGTTCCTGGTGAGGGTATACATGACTCCAGCTGAACTAATAGCATGGACAAAAGCTGTCTCACGGTTTGCTGTGGATGGAGAGGCCCAACAATAATCATTTCATATCCTTTAAACCTGATTAATCATTTAATGGCAGAACAGGGGCATTCTGTCTTTGATTGCTGTGTCAGTTTTGCTATTCATTGCATGTTCCCATCTTACCCATGCTGAAAATGTAGTGAGGGCACCAATCCTTTTGAACAACAAAATCTTCACTGAATAAAGCCCTCCCCCACTGCCCCTGTGACCCAAACCCTCATCTTTCGAGTGGGCTTCCATTTCAACCTCTCTCGGCCTCACAATATCCTTTATCTGCTATTTCTAGCCCGGTCATTAACACATTGGGTCTAATTGCCTTGGCAATGCCTTGTTTTTAAAGGGCCTTAACAGTAGGGGAGAAACAGTAGGATGTTGTGAATTGGATTAGTGTGTTTGTTTTGGCTGGAGCGACCGTGGTCACACTGTAACCCATCACAAGTGAGAAGTCAAACACCAACTCTCTCTCTAACCGTTGAGGAGGAGACAGCTCTATCTGGGATTAGCTCTTCTGAGCAAAAGTAACACTGGTAGTCTAACACTAAAATTCAGTAGCAAATTCACCTTTTCTTGCATATCTCTCTAACTGAAAATGATGAAGAGACTAGAAAACAGTAATTCCATAATTTAACCCAATGAAGTCAAATCTACTATGTTGTAGAGTAAGCGCCACAGCGCTTCTGGTCTTACCGCTGCGCAGACTGCTGTGGGTGGATAACTGCAATGCCCTCTCTGGGCAGTTCCAGCGATCCCAGGCAAACTGGTACTTGCACTCCTCAATGCCACTCTGGGCCCCTGCCGCAACACTGCTGGAGTAGATTAGATAGGCCTGGGAAAGCAGACAGGAGTGGAATGTGTCACTACACCATCATGGTTAAACAAAAGCCCTGTGATACATATAGTAGGATATTCCCCAAATATCAGACACATTTTGTTTGTCTGTTTTCTTTACTATAACATTCTAAGAGTATAATCGGTCATAGCAATTTGGTACAGATGAAAAGTTGTCCAAAAATTAAGCCCTGCTTGAAAAGATAAGAAAACAATCTTTTTTTTTTTTTTTTACAGTAGAACAAAACACAACAAAGCAAAAAGACAAAAAATGATTTCAAATCCGATTAGACCAAACATTATCCTACTTTCTGAACCTGATTCCCAACCCTGAATTGAAGGTCCAAGCCCTCTTTACAAGTTCACCCTCTCCACTTGTCTCTCACTACCCTCTCGGCTCCTTTTTCAGACTGCGTGAATGATACATACTAATACGTCTCAAGTGGTCTTTGGAGAAAGTGAGGTACCACCTCTCTCACAGGGGTCTGGCTCGTTAATGATGGCCACCCACCACATCTCTGCCCGCCCTTGCCTTCAAACATACACTCAACCCCAAGCTCAGGGACACACAGCGCTTCTGAAGGATGTCCAGTGTGTGAGAGCTAGAGCATAATTTCCCAAGCACCAAAAATCATTCGTACATTTCCAGGATTGGTTCTTTTTGGCTTACCATAATAAACATGGAGGAATATTAATACTTTAGGGAACTAACTATCTAATAACTATCTAAGACACGCAAACCAAATGCATGTATGGGGGTGTTTTAGTAGACATCTTCAGAAAAAAGTTGACTTTTTATTTTGGGTCAGGGTAGGAGATCAAAAGAATGTTGGCTTACCTTGGGTCCAGTCATCAAAAAATTATTCACTGACCTGGAAGAGAAGACGGCTTATTAACTCAGAGAAACTAAGTGTCTTTCACAAGGCGGAGAAATTCCTCCCTGCCTTCTGCATCTAAGCTAACACCTCTCATTAGTGCACAAGCTTTATAACCTGTCAAAAAAACTCAATAGACACCAAAAAAATAAACTGTTGAATTGTACAATAATACTTTTAAACTCTTGAATAAGAACAGAAACAACCTACAGGCACCAAGAAATATTCTCAACATACCCCAAATTATTCAGTGGGCATTTCATTCATTATTTCCCCAAACAAGTAAATTAAGATTAATTTTAACATTAACTCAACATTGATGGTTATGGAAAAACTCCTGCTCCTGTTTGAATGAAACAAAATTGATCAAACTTACCAACTGCAGCAGGATCTCATGTGAGCCATCAAAATTAAAATGTAATAGAAGGCCTCCAAATGCATGAACATCCTGACAGGTGACTGGCAGTAGTTCTCTAACTTTGAAAAGCCGACAGACAGTGCGACGGTGGAGAGGATACAGAGCTACCTACATACAGGACTCAACTCAGGCAGCCAAGGTTCTCATGTGGGATTCGAGGGGGCTCTGAAATGGAGCCACTCTCATCCCAACAAGAGATTATCTGCTTAATTAAAGATTTTCCCCTTCTTACTCCCTCAGCCAATCAGAACTTCTGCACCAAGGAGAGATTGAAATGATCAAAAGGGCGCCCTGAGCCTATAGCTGAGAAGAGCTCTTTGCTCCCGCTAAGCAATGGTTAGAGCCGACTAAATTAATATGAAATCAGAACACATTGACTGATCTGTCGAGTTTTGAGCACTTACAGTTAATACTTCACGTAAAGAGTTTGATACAGTTAACTGATCTATGTCCACGGATTAGTCTACTGTTGTTATCTTTTGGAAACAAATATTTAATGGAATTTATATTAGCTTGTAAGGATTCCAGTGTGTGGGTCTACTCTTGAGGAAATTATCCTGGTTTATCAAAGAGCCAGTTTGGGAAGAATGCATTCGATGTTTATGTTGAAAAAGTTGAACAGTTCTGCCAGTATTTTGACTGAATGTAGCCTAGGCCTACTGCAGAAACCACTTATGTTGGGAAGAGAATGGCCTACACTTTTAATGTTTTTTTTGTTGTGTTTTTTTGTTACAACCTATGTAGTGTAATCAAGTGATACCGCATGTCCCCCGTAACCTAGTATTTAAAGTCGTGTCTGTGATTGTTTCGGGATATTTATTGAAACAAATCCGTTGAAATCGAGTCGACATATGATGGCGATAATTCATAGGCCCACATATTTAGAAATCACTAGAGTGGGTGCTAACTTTTAGTCTGTGAATAGGCAAATTACATATCTGACATATGACAAATCTCAACATGACAAAATGTGCATGAAGAAAAAAATCACGAAGCTTAATAGATCGAGTTTACAATAAATGGCCAAATGATTGAGTTCCAAAGGCTTTATTTTACTGCTCAAAAGTGGAAGGTCTGTAAGATTAAACTGCTAAGATTCTTCAACCCATTTTGACCAGCACATTTATATCGACACACGTTTATGTAATAAAATTAGTAGGCTAGTTGGCCTCCTCAATAGGCAAACGCATCAACTAACTTATTTAATTTGGGCTAAACACTACGAAGGATAACTTAACACTTTAATTGCACCAAATAAATACGCTAACATCTCCGTTAAATGTGGGGTATTTCAGAATGGACAATCATAAAATAAAGGATTTGGGGATCCAAAGAGATTAGTATCCGAGACATTGATACAATTTAGCATTTGCATCACTGATCCATCTTTTCGGGTTATAGCCACTATGACCCTGTCGACCCTTTGCTAAAACCCTTTCCGTTGACAGTCGTGGCCTATCTTATTGTGTGCAAATTAGTTTTTGAAAATGGTGATTTCCACGGTTGGAGGGATGTTTTTGGATGGTTAGAATTTTTTTTTAAAGCTAGATTTATGCGTGTGCTATGAGTTGCCTTGATAAAACATAGGCTATGCTTTGTGCATTCAGTGAGTGTAGCCTTAGCTTCACACAACCAAAAATTCAGCAAATCAACTGCGCAAGTGCCATGGTCTTTATGTGTGGAGTTTGCGTGTTCTCCCTGTTCTTACATGGATTTCCTCCAATAATTAACCCAACTTAAAAACATAAAGAACAGATCGCTCTCTTGCCGATGTCCCAGGCTGACCAGGACGTGAGTGATCGCCTTGAAATGGCTGATCACTGCTTCTGGTTGCCCGCGGAGGAAGGGTAACAGGGTGTGAGAAAAGAAGTGAGGGAATTTCATAGGCCGATCGGTAGGCTACACGGTCGGTGGACACTCGACCATGTGTGTGTGAGTGTGTGTGTGTGTTTGTGTGTGTGTGTGTGTGTGTGTGCGTGCGTGTATGTGTGCGTGTGTGTGTGTGTGTGTGTGTGTGTCGACGCTCCCTGCACGCGTGTATATCAGTTCGCTTGATAATAACGTAAATTTATTGTTATTCTCCTGTTGCGATGATGACTCCTGGCGCTGTCTTAACCGTGCGTAAAGGAACTGGCATAAAGTGGTGCTATTGGATTTTGAATAATTGATAGATACTGTTACCAAACCGGTTGAGATAGTTACAAAAAAACATTCGAAATTGTTTGTTACTTTAATGCTTTAACTGACACAGTTTTTCAAACATGATGATTTAGGCCGGTTCTACAGATGTAGCCTAACATAAATAGTATATACTTTCAACTGCAATTTAGAGGTAGCACTGTAGAGTTTGACCAAACTGAGCTAAAAGTAGCCTACCAGTATGACCACACCAGAGTGTTACATGCAGTGGGGTGGATGGTCTGACGGAGATCAGCCAATGGATAGAGGGCTGATGTCATTGGAAAGATCTGGAGCTCAAATCGAATAGCTGTGGTGCAACCTGGACTGCACACTGACACTCTGACCCATTGTTAAAATATGTCTTGCTGTCTGGGCAGGGCTGTGAGTCATTAAAACGGACAATAACAGAAATCACCATATCCTTACAGATTAACATTGTTAAAAGACATATCCTTGGAAGCTCTGGCATATCAATTTTTGTCCAGTAGATGGAGCCAGCGGACTGGTTATAACATTATGTGGTTAACTTGAAGCCTGAGCCGTTTGCTTCCTGTTGGAAGAGAATGCCCGGAATATGAAATTATTCCTGCACCCTTGTGGTGTGCGTGACATGCAGGCATGCACCATATGCTCACAGTTACACATGGGTGGAGGACAGCAAGGGGAGGAGGCTTGGTAAACTAACAGTATAATTTAACACTAGACTACATTACTAACACTGGAATTATTTCCACCTTTCAAAATGTTCAACCTCTATCCCTTACACTGATTTAGGACCTAGACTGTAGGCATTGATATTCATGTGTAGAGGAGTGAATTTGTGCACAACTAAGGTGGATACAGTGCACAAACAGGACATTATGGAACCCCGTACATTAATGTTCTACCGAAGAGATGTCAAGATAGGCTGTTGTTTGGGACCGACCATCACAACCAACTCAAATTCAGAACTATACCCATAAAGGAATCTGTAACATCACCAGAGTAACATGTTGACTTTGCTGGACCAGTTTTTGTACTTCACAATCAGCAATGAGCAACACAGCTGTTTAGTCTAAGGAGATGCAGCGAGAGGAATTCTGTAGGTGGTCCAAACATGTTGTGCAAGTACATAATGACAAAAGAGAGAGACCAGGAGGCTCAAGATCAAATTGACCAATAATACCCCCCCCCCCCACACACACACACACACACACACACAAAAAGTGTTTCGATGAAGGCACTTAAAATATTCTTAAAAACAATAGAACTGAGGACTAGTCCCAGTTTAATGGTTTGTCAGCAAATCTTATTTTGCTGAAAGCTAGTATACATATACTCACACAACACATCCCTTCAAAATTAATTTGAATTGGGAACCACTGAGCAGCAGTCATGATCCAGTAAACCATAACGAGATGCTGTGCATGAAGACAGTCTCATTTACAAGCTTTCCCATTTTTGACCCCATTTGATTCCCATTTCTGTGAAGTCACAGATGCCATGCAGTAGGTACAGGTAAAGGTAATAAACAATTGTATTCATTTTAGGAATAGGACAGGTTATAGGACAAGAATAAAGACGGTGAGCCATGATTTCCAACATGTAGAAAATGTTGTTTATTTACGGTACATACAGTGGGTAAAACATTCCTTGAAAAAATGCGGCAGTTTTTTTTTTAAGGCATTCAGACTTCAAGAAGTTAACACTGTATAAAATAATTGCACAGAAAAAGGTAGAGCAAGTTTGACAAATATTATTACAATTTCATTAATGAGTTCCTTACTAAATCTGAGTTTACTGTATTTCCGGAGCCCAAAAGGGACAGTTTTCAAAATGTAGATTCTTTTTTCAGTCTTCATCACAAAAATATGACTTAAATATCATGAAAGACTATTCATATAGTCTTCCTCTTGAGTTAAAGAGATTACAGTTATTCTAGCCATCTCCCTTCCACAAATAGAGACATCAAGTAATTAAATAACACAGCCAAATGACATTTCCAAAGCATATTTTCCAATCCTCACACTTGGATAATATGATCCTTTTGAACAGACCCAATTCCTTCATAAATGTTGCATTAATCTTTTATTAGACGTGTCTAGATGTGCAACAAGCAAATCACATAACCTCCATAAGGCATTTGGGCGAGAATCCTGACTAGTATTGTCAAGATGGAGACAAACACATACAGTAAATGCTTTACAAGTCTGTTTACTAGAGGGAGGCTAGAACAGCCACGGCTGTCTACTTTCTTTTGCAATAAGAGTATAAAATAAATGACACAAAAAACATCTCAGTATAAGACTGAGAAGTCATTTTCTATATTTCAGTGCAAAGGTGCGTCATTGAAGCAGATGGAAAATCAAGCATTAACCATCTCACTAAGGTCACCAACACCTTTGCCACATATCTGCCATTTACCAAACAACCCCATGAGCCCTACCACTTTCTAAGCACTTCTAGAGATAACAGGATAAAACAGGTAAAAGCAACGTGATGTAAATTCCAAAACGGCCAATATAAGGGCAAACAGGAGGTAGAGACACGTTTTCACCTGTCAAATCCCATAATAATTCTAAAAGTACAGAGGGAGAGGAGGCCTTAGGGGGTTCCTTTGAGACTAGCAAATCTAGAGGTATACGTGGTGTTATACACAGACACTCAACAGGTTTCAGAGAACTTCGTCCACTACGAGGAAGACCTCAGTTAAGAGCACCTTGGACAGGACACATCTTGTGGTTTATATGTATGCAAATTTACTAGTACTTTATAATGTATGTACACTGTATGATATTTGATAAATGGAGACCTTTGAAGATTACATGGACCTGTGAAAGTCGGCTGTATAACACAGCAGCTTATGATCAAGAGGACCGAATAAGGTTGCTTAGTAACAAATAAAATACACTAAAGCAGGGTTTGGCCCCAAATTCTATTCCATCCTTATGGAAAGAATGTCAGCAAATGTGCTACTGACAGATCTTTACATAGCTTGGCTTCTACTAAAGACACATGATCAAATCGAGCCTTGCTTCGCCGAAATGGGAAGAAGAACTGTATCGCTTAACAAGAAGTGCCACCAAGAGATATTAATATCAAATAAATAATTAAGAGGTTAATGTGCTCCTTTTGATTTTGGTGCACAAATGACAGGTTGCTTGGTTGGTATATCATTTTTACTCTACATGACCCATCTCAACCACACTTTGCTGATATTCACACAGTTAAGTGCCTGTTTGGGACACAACAGGTTAAACACTGTGCTTACATTTCCAGCCAAGTTATTTGCTATTGCAGATAGTTGACTAATGCATTTCAAAACATACAAACACACACTACACTGAAAGGTCTAGGACCATTTAAAGCCAATATTAGTCTGAGGAACTCAGATATAGGTTGAACTCAAAAACAAGCAGAGACATGAACCGTGGTCATCACTACACACCACTACTGCTGTGATTACTGAAGCTACATTCTCTCCTGGTTTGGCCTGTTGTAGAGTATATTACGCGCGAGACATGACACCTAGCCACTTTTGTGGCTCCCATCACCTGTTCGCTCGGCCCGAGCCTTGGCCATGTCTTTGGACACCTTCTTGCAGTCCCTGGCCAGTCCCAGGCAGCACATAAGGTCTATGAAGGCAGTGGTGAGGTTCAACTTGAAACCAAACTCGCTAGTGCCATAGTCGAAGGGAAACGTGTGATGGTAGTTGTGAAAGCCCTCCCCTGGAAATCAAGAGGAAATAGTCATTGTTTGCCTGGAAAGCAGACCATAATACATAATCACATTACCTTAGAAATGATAGTCACATTATGTATTTTGATAGGAATTAGGCCTTAACATTCTCTAAATATATCCCATTCGATGGGACTGACAAAAGCTCTCTTTGCATGCAAAAACCATGATATTCTTCCATAACTAAAACATTAGCAATTGCATTGGATAAGCTAGTTCTACCCTATGAATTCCAAACTGCTGAATTCCCAACAGCCCAGGGAGTGCTACTGGAGTTTGCATGATGGGCATTCACAGATAGAGCAATCATGTTGCCAGTATGAATTTACATGAGACACACATTCAAGAGAACTAGGAAGCCCTCACATTTGGCTTGTTCCTTACCTATGGCGCTGAAAGCCACGAACCGATTCTCACTGGGGTTGATCCCCTGGTCATAGGGCCTGTTGCCCCACATATGAGCTGCACTGTTGACCAGCCAGGTAGCGTTAAGTACCAGGGTGTACCTCAGGATGGCAGGCACAAAGTACGCCACCAACAAGGACTCCCCCCAAAAGTACCAGGGAACCAACATGGGCATCAGGAAACACAGCAGCACCACAGACAGCTTGTAGTACCTGAGGAGAAGCAAGGGCAGAGAAGAACATGAAGCTCCGTCTGACCATGTGACTGTGTGAGGTTGCATGCAAACATCTTCACTTTGGCTCCATGCCAGACTGTGACTGATGGTCGGGTATTATGCATCTATGTAATGACTGTAGTAACTGTGGGTTGGTGAGTGTGTCTGCCTGGCTGCATGTAGGAGTGTGATAAACACAGGCAAATGGTATGATCTGATGAGGGGAAAATGGGCCCCTTCTTTTACCAAAAACTACAGAGTACAACCAACAGCCCTTTGCGGTTCACAGCAGTCATGTTTAGAATACTGCTAGGATAGGTGTTTGCCAATGTTAATTGCCCTTTGATCAGCTACGATGCCAGTTTCGGAATGCATCCAATAGAGCTTGCCTAGAGACAAATGGACAGTCTATTTTCTCTGAGTCTGCCAACTACCAGAGATTGCAGGCCTTATCAGCAAATCTGCCCCCAAAGAGCTGTCGTGATCACACTGACCCAGAGTGCAATTTCCTATTGTGACCAGGGGTTGAATGTGGAAATGGCTTTACCACTAAACACTCATGAGCTACGTGTGTGATCAAGCCTGGGTTGAAATAAAACCAAGTCTATTGGAGTGTACTGCACACCTTCCTATTCGAACTTCACCAAGTATGTGACTGGACTGTCCCCTTAAGATTGATGATTAACTGTGCTACAGAAAGATTTCTTATAAGAGACTGGTATGACTGGCATGACAATGTTATACAGCCAACACTATAAGTAAGATTGGTACTTTTCTGTCTCTTACACGACCACACTGCAACATTTTAATGATCAAAAACACAGAACCTGGAACTAAACCAGTTTTACGTAAAATTTCATGTGTCTAGGGGTGAGGGGTGGACCATGTCCTTACTGTCTCTGGAACATCACAACTTTATCTGCCTTCAGATCGGTAAGCTCCAGCTTCTTTCCCTTCTCGATGACATCAGGGTGTTTCCGAACCAACAGCCAGCCGATGTGAGAAAAGAAAAATCCCCTCAATGCATTGTGGGGGTCTGCATCCGTCTCTGAGTACTTGTGGTGAACCCGGTGGTCCCTTGCCCACTCGAAGATGTCATTCTGCAATGACACAGATCGAGGATTACATTGGATCCACAAAGAGAGGCTAGCACTTTATAATAATGCCTTGCCCTTACACAGAAATAAGCATATGATGATTTGTTTATTAGTCTGTGAAGAACAGGCATTCAGATTGATTTACCTGAAAGGCCATTGAGTTGGCTAGGCCAAGGAAGACTTTCAGTGGGAAAGAAGCTTTGTAGGATCTGTGACTCCATAGTCTGTGTGCTCCAGCAGTGATACCAAGAGCACTCGTGATGAAGCACATTAAACCTGGCCAAGAGATAGAGAGGTTAGTTTATTCATTGGTTAAGCTTTGCCCAAGTTTGTGGTTAACAAGGTAAAGTGACCACGGTCAGAGGACTAAGGAGTATAAACATCTGGCACACACATTCCTAGAAAACCTTAACAATGACACAGAGAAATGAATTTTCTACCAACAATGCAATAGTGAGGTGGCCATGTGTTGTCTATCCCCCATCCCAGTATCACTGCTATGGAGTTATTTATGTTTGAAGCTGCCAGTGGGAGTATGTATGCATATCTGCTAGCCATCTCACACTTGTTTTTTCAAAACTGCTGAATGTTGCTCTATGTGAATCCAGACAAGGCTGCTAAGGATGTGAGAACCGGGGGCCTCCAACCAGGAAAGAAGGACATTCTGTTGTGGTGCTATGTAGCACACAATGGAATGTCTATTGCAATGGCGATTGTCCTTTGTCTTGCCCAGTGAAATAATATGCAGTTCAGCATTGCAAAGACTGAGAGAAAAAAATTGCCTGTGCAACTGTGGAAACAAAGTTTGGGCTGTTCAGTAATTTGAGTCATCCTTCTCTGGTCTACCTTTAGCACGAAAATCGGTCTGCCTTACCATAATAGTGCGACTGAGCAACAAAGTTACTTCATGAGGAAACACATTAATAGGGCTTCACGATATAGGCTGTAGGCCTACCTGGTGTACAGTAAGCCTATATTGTTGGTATAAATTTGCTAATACTTTTAAGTGTAGGTCGTCGCGTCATGTAAGTGTAAATTTTTCCTGAAAAGTGAAAAAAAAATTCGGAGCCCGGCCAAAATAGATCTACCCACATTCAACACTTGGCTACGCATTTACATACTGTATATAACGCCACCATGTGACCTATTCACCAAAACAGCCCGCTAGCACATTCTGTTCTCTATGAATGTACGGAGGATCTGGATTGATCGTGCGAGTGGAAAATTCAAAATTGTAATTATGGAATGTACTTACTCCAAACGAGAGTTAAACTTGAAGCGGATGGGATGAGCGTCACTCCATAAACCGCCCCAGTATGTAACAGTAGCATTGATATGATATTTCTCCACACCAATCTCGTCGGTGGTTTTGGACCATCCTTCTCTTTGTAGCTGTCATCAAAAACATCTTCCATCGCTGATGTTTCTGCCACAACCTTTCCGTTCTGTTGCTTGCGAGGATTGGTAGTCCTTGTCTCCGTTTCTGTCATTTTGGCGATCAAGTAATGTGCAGAGACCTGATACTGTACAAAGAATGGAGCATTCAATTGAAGACAGATAGCCTACGCAGTAAACTCAACCAATACCATCCGTCCAGGAACTAGACTATGTAACACTTTCAGCCAGCAGTGCTGCTTGGGTCTTGCCACCAAAGCGGACAAGGAAAGCACTGTCAACACAATATCATGCACACACATATTTTCACCTAGTTTCCAACTCACTTACCGTATAAACTTCAGCGACTTGTCTTATATCTACCAAAGATGGACAGAAGAAAAAGCTCAATTGATATTCTATTGCGAATGCCTCGTGATGCTGAACGCGCCCAGTAGCCAACCTCCGCTTTGTGAATTTCAGTCGTCTTTTTAAAGCATGCAATTGGTCGGGGAGGATGCCACATTGCCCTGACTTTTTCATTGGTTCCCTGTCATCTGATGTTCGACATCCACGGGTGAAAGTCGTTCAAATGTCTTTTTTTTTCTTTTTTTTCACAGTAACACTCATTGTTTAGTCATGATCATGTATTTGTTTGGGGATTACATAAGGTATGTCAACAGAGATGGTTTGCTTCATGGGCGTGCAACCATCTTTACATTTTTGTTACTTACATCAGTGACCAGCAGTAGCCTACGTAACCGAGGGCTTAAAAGTAGGTCACTCCAAACAGAAAATTGAATGATTCTATTTTTACTTGGGGAACTGTACCAGGTAGACACATAACATTATGTTTAGCTTACACACAACAGTAGGTTGAAGTTAACCATCTGCACACGGTTTAAAGGTGGCATCACATTTTGTAATGTTACCTTTAAATGTTAATGTAATCTTAAAAATACATTTAAAGTAATGCTATCTTAAATAGTATAGGGGGAATTTGGGTAATCTGGGACATTTTTTGCATGCATTTTCTCATTGGAGCTTCCCGATTGACTAGTGCCCTGACCGTTTCTGTGACACCACACCAATAACATCCATGCCAAACCTATAGTCAAAGTTCTGTGGACTTGACATTTTCATAGCAGGGAAGAAAACGCTCTGGAGTTGAAGTGTCCCACATTACCCAATGTCCCAGATTACCCGAATTCACGCCTAATATTATTTTTGGTTTGTAGAAAAACACCTTTAGCCTCAACGTAGCATTAATATACTGGTTGGAACCTGTTGACTTGCCTTAGTTGTATGATGAGTAATCCATACAGATATACATCTAATCTTTTAGTTGAAAACATGATAAAAAATTGTAGGGTAGTTTATGATGGGTAATTAAAAAACACCCTAGCAACCCTCTATAAAAGTTATGCATATGCATACACAGTAACAAAAGGTTACTATAAATGTTTAATTTAGATTAACAAAAGGCACAGTAAATAACTAACATCGGTTGTATGTAAAACCGTAGGATTCTATACATTTTATTGTTATAGAGAGCTCTAAAGTATATATAGCACACACAACATTTAGATCTCCAAAATATATACATATATATTTGTATTCAATGACTGGATTCTGTGACACAGCAAGACCATTGGAAGAAGGATACATTTGGTATTTGGGAGGTGTTCTGGTGAACATAACACATGGGAGACTTTAGACCCAGTACCCCAGGGATGGCCAACAGATATAAAAAAGAAGAAACAAGAATCCACAGTTATAAATGTTGCATGTATAATCTGTCATACCTAATAAAAATCTGAATTCTGATGCAATCAGGGTATGTCCTGACCAAAGAATGTGTCGTGCAAGAAGGGTACGGAAGGCCAAATATGTGGCAAGATGCATTATCTGCCTCATCGCTTTCCCCATCACCAATGTTGACATGCTGTCTGCTTTATAAAAAGGTACCAGCAGGTCAAACGCAAGCTCTGACATCTACCCTCTATCCTCATATCTGACAAAACTCCCCTCACTTTTTGCAGTTATGATGTAATACGTTAGCTCACAGTTCATAGTGGCTGGGAGCAAGAAGATTGTGGGTCACTTGCAGCCTGTTGGTACTCCTGTGGGGTGAACATACAAATGATGTACGTATATATGTCTGTATGTGCTCACAAGGGTTTCCACAAAGAACCCCAATAAAAACATACAGGACAAATTCCTCTTTTGCTCATGTCCCTGGCCAAGGCACAAGATGAGCACTTGGACTTCAGTCGCCTTTTGACACCAGTTGATATGACTGATCACTGCTCCTGGCTGTCTTTCGAGGAAGGACAACAGGATGGGGGGTAATGCAGAAAACGTAATTTCATTGTGTGGATACTCAAGTGTGTGTGTTGGTGTCACGGCTACCCACATGTGTGTATGTGTTCATCTAGCATCACTAACAACGATAAGGACAATTTATTGTAATTCCAAAAACATGGTACATGAGCTGGAACGATACCAGGTACTGAGGTCCAATGTATCCCACCCTCTCCCTTCTATTCCACTCCCACAAAATTACAGTGACGCACATTGAGTGCAGGGGCAGAGTGTGCGCAGGTAGGTAGGTAGACAGACAGGTAGCCCGTCCAATCATTAGTCAGGGTATTGCCTAGTGATTGGTTGTGTTTATAACAGTCTTGCGAGGCCCACAGATGTCGGATTGATTACATATTAGCGTCAAACCTTTAAATGTATTTGCTGCTATCAAAAAAAAAAGTTTTGTGGGGTGGGGGGGGGCAAATAAGACAAAAAGTGCTGCTCAAACACATTAAATACCCTGCCGTTAAATTTGTTTTATCTATGTGTGTGTATTATTGGTTATCTGTATTTATTGTATTTATTTATGATGAGTAGTTTCGTTTTTTATTTGTGAGTGGTTTTAACTGGACCTCAGTACTTATTTTTGTTCCTGCTCATGTACCATTCTTTGGAGAAAAAAAATCCTTATCCTTAAAATTCTTTCTGCCAGCTTGTATGAACTTTGGTGTCAACACTTGAATCGCTACTCGTGTTGATTGGTAATAGAGAACTGCCTTGACACACTTGAAATGGCTCCATCTAGTGTTGATAGTGTCAGTAGAATTCCAAAGTGCTGTAATGAGGACATTTGTATGAAATCATCATAATTGCACTCTGTCCACTTCTCACCAGGATCCCAGCAGCTCATCTTTCAAACAGTAGCACAAGTTCACAGTGTGGTGTTTGTGGGAACATGTCTACAGGCACAGCCACTCTCAGAGAAAACTCTTCTCCTATGAGCTTCTTTTGAGGGTCTGGACTGCAGCACAACTCCTTGAAGTTCCTCATGGCCTCTCCCTCAGGTTTACAGGATATATAGACCAGCCTGCGGACAGAGGGAGTGTTCCGCAGTGCCCGGACCACACGGTAGTGCAGGCCGGAGCGGGCAGGGTTGACCACAACTGTCAGCTCCCTACTTATAGAGCTCAGCTCGGGTATTAGTTGAGGCAGAACCACTTCCGCTTTTCCCTGAAGGAATTCACAGTTGAACACCCCATTGAGGGCTGCATTGTGTCTGGCATCCTCCACAGCCTGTTCAATGAGCTCAATGCCAATGACTCTGTCCACTCTGGGGGACATGGCAATGCCAATGGCACCTGTTCCACAGCACAAATCCAGGAGGATACCACCTCTTTCTCTTCTTCCTCTGTCTGGTAGGCACATCTCTCTCACGGTGTGATAGAGCACCTCTGCAGCTCCCTGGTTCACCTGGAAAAATGCATCTGCTGAGATGCGAAACTTAAACCCCAACACCTGAGGATGATAGGAATGAGATCAGTGCTTAATTTAATTAATACAATTAACCTTTGTAGGGATTATCCCCCAAATTAATCACCCTAATTACTCCAAAGCTGGTAATTACCTCCTCGTATATGTGTGGGCAGCCATGTAGGACCTGGTAGGGAGATTCCTCATGACTACAGCGAGTCACAGAACTTTCCTGGAAATACAGGGAGATGAGCTGACAGACGACTCCAGGTCCCCGGATGAAGTACTCCACTAGAGCCGATTTGTGGAAGTCTATTTCCTCTGGAGTCAGGCTCTGTGGATGGAAGTACACTATTGCCATAGTATGTCCCTTTGTATTGGTTCTTACTGTGATATCTCTCCAGTGGCCCCCAGTATGGAAGAGGAGGCAGGGTTCCAGAGAAGAGAGGCGGATAAAGTCCTGGTAGCATCTGGCCACCAGCAGGTGTTTTTCTGGCATGTTAATAAGGTTATCCCCATTGACACAGATAATATTGCCAGCTTTGCCTGTGCCAACATAAAAACCAACCGTCTTTGGGTTGCCATCAACTCCTCTGTTGACAGAGAAGTTGGATTTGTTTCGGTAGCCAACGATAGCAGGTGATGCCTTTATAGGAAGTAAAGGAAAACGAAGTTTACTGTTATCTATTGTTGAATGTGATGCTGAAGTCAGTTGTGAAGAGTTTTTCATTGAAATCTGGTCCGAGAGCTGAAGCAGGATATCCTTCTGCTTCCTCTGTTTTAGTTCCAATTGTTCATTGTAATTCAGCCTCCACAATGGGGTCACAGCATCCGCCAATCGTTCCTCCCAAGATAGATGTTCATTGAATTTAAGCTTTTGGTTCTTTTTCCTCGACGTTTTCTTTCTTGGCCATGTTCCATGGTCAGTTGATGAAATTACCTTGTTTGTTGAATAGTTGCAAAGATATGCTTTCACCACAGTACGTGTAGGTTGGCGAATTGCTATTTTTAAGCTTAAGCCTGCTGCTAAGGACACCACACTTAATGACATACTTATCTTGAATCTATAATTTTATCGATAAATTGTTTTCACTATTAAAAACATTTGTAGCTGGCAGTCACATGTACAAGGACACGATACATGAAGTGACGCATTATTTACGTTCCTACTTGTTCGACGTCATCTTACGGCGTCCAGAGCCAAGTAAACATTTCCGCTCCTGTCGCGATGGAATCAAACAAGGACGAAGCGGAACGGTGTATAAAGATTGCTCTCAATGCACTCAGCAAAAACCAACCAGACAAATCTAGGAGGTTTCTTGAGAAAGCACAACGCTTGTTTCCAACTGACCAAGCTAAAAGTACGTCAGTGTTATTTGTATTTTAGCTTGGATTTCATGCAATTTTCTGGGCCATTGGCTTTGCTGTGTAGATACAAATCTGCAATGGCTTGCGAATCCTAGCTAACTGGTTAGTGTGGTACTTGTAGTCCTGTTACTTTCAAATGACACACAACCGCTGTTAATTATTTTCGATTGACCTCTTTTCGTGTCTGCAGTTGATTATGTGCTTTTCATGTTGCTACTGTAGCTTACTATTTAAGTAGCCTACCCACGTTACTACCTTGTAGCAGTACTAGCTCTAATAAGTCTTATGTGTCTCGTTAACGGCTGTTCTAAACTCTAGCTCTTTTCATTTGTATCTTGCTTGTTAGTCAGCTTCCATGATGTAACTAGTTGTCCAGTAGTATCTGATCCTCACATATATTGCTTACATTTGGGCCTCCTATTGTGTTTTCTATGTATATCTAACTATCTTGTATAAGATCAATATGTAGCCACCACAGACAGAGCTGTTGCTCATAGCATCTCCTTCTCTCTCTGTCAGATATATTGGAGTCCCTCACACAGAACGGTAAACCTCCGAACGAAAATAGTACTCCTATGAACGGGGATAGCTCTGGAGTGAGGAACCGCAGCCATGGAAATGATTCTCATGCGTCGGAGGAGACTGCCACAGACGCAGCCAAACCATACACTGCAGATCAGCTGGATGCTGTGAAAAAGTGAGTTCACTATTGTTTATCGTTTTAAGTAAGCTAAATATCTACCATAAGCTTCGACCACGGACGGATTGACACTTTGTTAGGCCTTACAATAGTACAAATATAATACGGGTAACACGGTTGACAGCAAATCACTTGTACTCAGCAACTACCCCTCACTCAGGACATCCTCTGACATTAAAAGAAACATGTATGTGTCATACTAAATAGCTAAACCAGTAGCCAGCTCCAACACATATAGTATGTCTAATGCAGTCAGATGCCAGAGACAATTGTATAATACATTTTATATTTGAAGCACTTTCCAATACATGCAATTTTTAAAAATAGTTTACTGTCACATTAAGAAATCGAACACAGCTTGTGGAAGTAAATGCTTGTTCTTTTGAAACCTAGTCATAGTCTCAGTCAGTCTTTAACTTTAAGAATAAGACGATGACATGTAACGTCAATGCAACAGATCTATCAGCCCTAGTTTGTAAGTCGCCAGTCCGGGTTCTACACTTGAGCGGGTCAAAAGACTCCACCCCTTGCCGCTTAACAACCCTCATTTGCTGATTCAAATGATTTACTAGTTCAAACCAATCATATATCAAAGTGTTTATATTGCTTTGTTATTGGCCATTAAAATGTCTGTTGTGTTTTTTGTCTGACAAGTCACTGCTTTCAACAAATAAATACACTTTCTCCAGCCAAACACCCCCCCCCCCCCTCCCCCACCGTAGCCTGTGTCTAAATCCGTCCCTGGCTCCGACCTGTCTCATTCTAATATTAGTAGTCAATAGTAATGTATTAATCAGGATATTTTTTTGTTCATGTCTGACATATATTTGCTCATCAATGTGACGGTTGCATCTGGGTTGGCTAAAGGATCAAGAGTTGTAAAAATTACTATGAGATTCTGGGAGTTGAAAAGGACGCTGCAGAGGAGGATCTAAAAAAGGCCTACAGAAAACTGGCTCTGAAATTCCATCCAGATAAAAACCATGCACCAGGAGCCACAGAAGCATTTAAGGGTGAATACATCAGTCCCCTAAAAGGCCAATATTCTTATCACTTAAGACACTACATCCCCTGTGTTATTGACAATGCTGCACATTATAACATTGATTTTATGTTCCCCAGCTATTGGTAATGCGTATGCTGTGCTGAGTAATACAGAAAAACGTAAGCAGTATGACCAATATGGAGAAGAGAGGGCCCACCCAACCAGACAGAGGCAACAGCGCCATGACTTTGAAGCAGACATCTCACCGGAAGACCTCTTTAACATGTTCTTTGGAGGAGGCTTTCCATCAAGTCAGTTGAGAATTGCAAAACATTCAATCAAATGTACACCTGGGTAATGGCTAGGCTACATGTGTCTTTAATCAATGTTACTTTGTTTTACTTTCCAGGTAATGTACATGTTTACAGAAATGGAAGAATGCATTTTGGCCATCAGCAAAGGGGAGAGAGGAGAGAACAACCCCGGGAAGTAAGTGAAATTTGATCAGTTTTGTGCAATGCATTTCTTATTTTCGGGAAAATGTTAAAGTCCACACTAGAGATGAGTGGTCTGACACACTCTATTCTCTGTCAGGGAGGCCTGGCACTGTTTGTCCAGCTCATGCCCATCCTCATCCTCATCGTCGTCTCTGCTCTCAGCCAAATGATGGTGTCCCAGCCTCCCTACAGCCTTAGCTACCGCCCGTAAGTAAACCTAGCTAGCTATAAGGACTTTTTTTTAATAATCTCATTCAGAAAATATGTTGCATATTTTCTAACTTAATATTGTCATGATGTTCCCTTTTCCAGGTCAGCTGGCCATATTCATAAGAGACACACGCCGCTCCTGAAAGTGCCTTATTATGTGGGTGAACGCTTCACAGATGAATACTCTGGAAACAACCTGAAGAATGTAGAGAGAAATGTGGAGGAAGACTACATCTCCAACCTCAGAAACAATTGTTGGAAGGAGAAGCAACAGAGTTAGTCAGACCCAAATCTTAAAATCTGAACAGTTGATTGGTTAAAAACACCAGCCTGAAATACCAATTCATATTTGATAAATATTTTCTTGTGTGTCCTTTTTTCTTCAGAGGAAGGCTTGCTGTATCGTGCCCGTTATTTTGGAGACTCTGACTTATATCAAAGGGCTCAGAGGATGGGCACTCCCAGCTGTTCCAGACTGTCGGAGATCCAGGTCATGATACATGGCTAGAAACTTTTGACACTGCAATGGGTGAGCTACCAATCAACTATTCGCCTGCATGTGCATTTGTCTATGCTTTGAAAGTACGTAGATAACATGTTTTACGTTTGTGTATTCGTCTCTAGATTTTTCGGTACTTGAATTGAATTTGAAGAAATTAATCAATGAAGCTCAATGGAAGCCCACAAACAAATTGGAGAATTTTGATGCAGCTATCTAAGAGAATCAGAAACGCCTTACACCTGGTGGGCTGCAGACACCTTCAGGGGACCCCTCTGCAGTGTTCTGTGGACTGACTTACTGTTGAACTGTGAGATGGACTAGGCAACTGCTGATGTTACACCTGTGTCTTCAGGCTGGCGGAAACCTATAGTTGGTATTGTGGTTGAAATTTAAAGCAAACTTTGAATGGAATACAAAAGCTGCTAGACACAAGCTTTCTCTATCCATATTCTTATGTTTCATGGAGAAACCTCAAGGCCTTCTTATAGACATCTGAGCCAATGAGAGGTATGGATTTCTTTTATAGTTCAACCACCTGTGTAAATATTTTACTTTTAACAATGCAGGGCTAAATTGATTTATCAAACTAATGTAATTCAGAATTTAATTTAATGTACCCTGTGATTAGCTTGTAGCTTGTCAGGTTATGGAGATTAGAAAGTATTGAAAAGAGAACGTATTGCACAAATGAAAATAAAATTGTATTTATTAAAATTAATCCCTGAGTTACTGTCTGAACTGCTTAATTTCTTTTATTAAAAATGGCTGTTTCATTCTCATCCTTGTTATACAGACCCTGTTTTTATTAACTGAATGTAGGCCCTACTGTAGATATGAAGCTAGTTCAAAGTGTCTGTGCTTAGCCAATTGTATTTTGAGGTAATTGTTGTAAAGCTTTGGATAAATCCCAAACATTATCAACTGAGTGTAGAAAAAGAAAAAATAACTCAAAATTCACAAGCGCTTGAAAACAGTGCATTCTGTTGTTACACCTCAGTGAAAGTTCAAAAAGAAACCCTGGTTTTAACATGGATATTTAAGTATCAAATCACAGTGTAGTAAGAGACATGGTTTCAGATTCAACAAAAGATTGTCTTACTGTTGATAGTACTCTACAATGAAGATATGAGCTCCTTAAAACACGTAAAAAGTAACCTATAAGGTCTTTATGCTGACCATACCCATTTATATCCCACAACAGAAGGAAATATATTTAAAGTATTAAACTTCCATAAATGATGCAACATTTGTAACTAACAATCACACACAAATGACGCTCAATATATCATTCCATCGGCAAAGAATGGCAGTCAGCACTCCTCCACAAGCAACTCTTCGGAACTGTACAGCTTTCTTTTGATAGCCATAAAGCTAGTACTGAGTCTCAGGGAGTGTCTTTGGTTCATAGTCATGCGGTGCTTGGGAGGGGAATAAATCCCCCTAAAAAGTTTTTGAAACTTGGGCCAAAGTCCCCCAGCATCTGGTCGGAGAACCAGAGTAAGATGGAAGGTAGGTACCAAGCTAGGCTCAACAGCTAACCGGTCAACACTACACAGACTTTTCTGGTCCCCCTGTGCCAAACACAGGTCAATGAGCGCCCCCCGTAGTCCGCAAGGCTCAGTAGAAGCCAAGTGGAGAAGTTTCTGTCTAATATTTTGAAGTAGAAGGTCCGGTAAAATGATCTTGGAGCACCTCAGCACATTGTCAGAAGGGTCAGTAAGCTTCTGTGCTATGGTCTCGACGACCTGTGCACACAGCGTCTCCTCCAGTGGCTCACAGAACATGTTGCTTTCTGATGTCAGGGACATGTCTGAAACCGATCCTGGAATAGACAAGTACAATAACATTAATAAACATACTACAATAAATCTTAAAATTATACCTTTAAATTCTCCAAGAAATAATTCCCCCAAAACAATTTGGTATTGGCAAATTGGTACATCCACTTCATACCTTTGGAGGCTTACCAACTTTATCCTGAAGATGTTGCATTTAGTTAACTTTATAAAACTTGAAAAAGGGACACTGCTCAAATAGCTTGTAAACACTTACCATTTTCATTCATACTATATTGATCTGACGTTAGACTCTGATTAATCTTGATTTCAGTCAGTCTCTGCTCCAAATTTCCCCAGCATAGCCGTTTACAACCTCTCATATGATCCGCAGGGGAAGGAGGATAACTCTCGTCCATTGAATTGTTACACGGCATTTTTAGCCTCTAGAATTGATTAAACTACTGAAAAAGGTGATCCTGATTCTGACTACCAGCCAAGCTGAACACTAAACACAATTACAACAATGGAACATTACATTTATGTACCTAAAAGTATATGCTCCTCCCACCGCCTATACAAGCCAATCAGCGTCTTGGACACGTACTAGAAAATTCTACCCTGCCTAGTAACAGTTTGGTTCTCTGATAATGAGCAGATTGAGATGAGCTTCCCTTGTCCACAAATAAATGGTCGTAACACAAAGCTAATTTGTATCATAATAATAATTACCAATTATATAACAGTTATTCATATCACATTCATATTTATAAACTTTTAATGTCTACTTACATTGTTTAGATACATTTACTTTTCTGATTAATTATAGCCTAATTGGTGCTTTAAAACTTAAAGAAGCTGCCTTGCAAACTGTAAATCCTATAAAAAATAGTTTTTACAATATTACAAAAGGCTACAATCACCGATAAAATACTATGCGTAAACGAGTTTCACTGCACGTTCCTCACGTAAACTGTCCTCCATATAGTATGGGGGATGGGGCGATTAGACAAGTTGGCCTCCAGCAACATGGGCCCGATACACCTACCTTTCACTGTTGTAGCCTACCATTTGTGCGGTAATTTACGATCAATCGTGCATTCTAAATAGGCTAGTAGGGCTACCCAAAATGTCCTGGCCATATTTATCTAAAGTTAAATCGGGACCGGTGCCAAGAGAGGGTAGGCCTAGCCCAGAAAAATCAATAAATTTGCCAAAGAACAAATTAGGCTTGTTGAGGTCTTGCCAGATTGCATATGGTGCGTTTGGTGTGAACCGGTAAATTGGACAAAGGGATATCGAATTGAGTGAGTGATTTTCTGGGGCTATCCTTGGTGTTTCCTTAGTGAAATTGACAAAACGCACAACCTTTGGTGTTTTTTTTTCTGATTCCCAGACAAATCTGCCGTAATAGCAAAATGCCCCCAAAATAAATTACCACAATACCCGAAATGTTCGGCGGTGATCTAACGGCGTTTAGCCAAGCCATCATGACATGATAAAACAAACTGCATCAGACAATTCAAGTCGGTTCAATATTCGTTGCAAGCGTTGTATTTAATTTGGAGGTCAAGAAAGTAGGCTATTTGAAAGAGAATCGAGATAGCTTAGCCAACATGACATTTAGACTACCAACAAACTTGCCAGAAAGGATGCAACAACCTTTCCAGGGCAGGAGATTCAACGCATCTTCCAAAACTAAAGAGGCTGCAACTGATTATGTGCAGTTCGGAAACGATTCATTGAAATGAAAATGTTGTTGCGATTACTGTAGTTACCGATTGAGTCGTGCACTTGACTTCGTTTGTCCACTTGTGGCTTCTGCTGAAGTGTAGCTACAGGATTAATACCCCCTCCTATAAGCATCTATTAGGCACACCTTTATTAGTAGCACTTTTTACGATTTGCTACACGGTGAACGAATAATTATAATCCTAATTCAATTCAACTCACTCACACACACGTGTGCAGATTTAAAGATCTGGCTGAACACACGTACACACACGCCAGGCAGCAAGTGGCCAGCCACCCTGATACAATTAATGCAATTTATCCCCCGCTGCCCCCTTCGCGAGTCGCCGGGATGTCTTTTCTTCATGATTGGGAAGTGGGAATTCAACTTGACATACAGGGCTGTTATGTAAAACAACCTTTCTCTACCGTGCCGTCAATCTTTGGAACACCCAACCACCAAACATCACATCTCTGTCCAGTCTTGCAAACTTCAAAAAGGCAATTCACCATTTGTTTGCAAGCTAGACTAATAGTTATGGAAATGTTTTAACTGTATATTTTATGTGATGATCATGTATGACTATGTTTCTTTGATCTGTAATCTGTATATATGTATGTGTGTAATTGTTAATTGTTCAAACCCTGTGTATCGCAATAAACCAATAAACCAACCGGTAGGACCAATCAACTTCTAAATAAATGTTTATAACACATGTCCGTCGATTGTCAGGCGTGCCAGTAAACAGTACCGGTCCTAGCACATTTTGCGCCCTAGGCAAGATTTATCATCATTCATCAGCAAATTCCTAGTTTGCCTAATTTTCAAAGTGGCACTGTGAAACCACCGACCTATAATTACACACTTGATGTAATACATTTAATCCCCAGAAGATGGCCTCATTTAACCACTTTGAAACACGTTTCATAATTGTGTCACTTGCCTTGCAATGAGCTCCTAAACAGAGGCCTCAAAAATGGTGGTGAATGTCTTTTGTAGAGTTTGTATTAAATTACAATATCTGACATTTCGGTCAAGAAACCCAACTATCTAGCATTAGACCTAGGTGGATTTCCCAGAGGTCCTTGGGCCATCTCTGGGCCTTTTTAACTGGAGATTGAATTTTTCCAGTTCTTTTTAGCTGACTGTGGTGATCTTGACAGTTAACACACAGCCTTGGGTGGTTAATTGCATTAATTATAATGTTGAGGAGCAGACGAAAAATAATGTTCTTTGGCTTATTTGTTCTTACATGACTACCAGAACTGTTTGACTTCATGAATAAATACACGTACAAACATATTGTAAAGTATGGAGTTTGGAGAACTCTTTAACATTTCAGTAACATGACAAAGTGCCACTTTAGCCTTGTTTACTCTGAAGGCTATTTGATCTTGAAAACCATCTAGGTAATACTGGCAGTTAGCAAAGAATGGCCTTTTTAGTTGAGGGGAGGAAGACTTGTTTGTGCATGATACTATATAGGTGTACTACATTACGACCAATTGTCTGGTGTTGACAAAGCTGCTCTGACTACATGCAGCCCTTCAGTACGTTGGGTAATTTGAGCCCTGCCTTTATTTGAGGCTGCTCTAGCCCTGGGTATAGAGCAGTGTCTATCTGGGCCTCAGTGTCTGCGCCTGGTGTTTGGAGCCGAAACAGTGCTCCATTTAGGTTTTGATTTATTGCTGGAGGAGGCAGAAACGGATCTCCATCCTCAGGAGGATAAGAGAACTGTGATGTTTGGCAAATCCTGCTGAGACGCACTGTTCTTTATCGTAGCACCAACACTTTTACACAGCAAATTTAGATATAGACATGCATTTAGGCTTAATGCTGAGTAATTGGACACTTCACCATAGACAGGGGTTATTTCAGTGAATGCTCAAGTCAGTCATTGTCATATTATGTGCTGTATTAATATACTGTACACAGTATATCACAGTCTTATCAGATACATTTCAAGAGACCATGGGAAATGTTCCCTTTTGGAAGGCACTGTATTCATGTCACCCTCTCATTGGGGGCTGAGCACCCTTGAAGGTCTGATCCTAGAATCGCCCTTGGCTTATTGAGAAGATCCTTGAGAATGGCCTTTTGCTATTTTATCTATCTATCTAAGTCTGTGCAGTGATACCTGATTTACCCTCATTTTGTAATGAGCTGTGTCGTTGCAGTAATAAGTCATCTAACAGTAGCCTGGAGCCTATTCTGTCTATGTTAATGTTAAAAACATTTTGATAGGAAGTCCCAAAAAGTTAACAACAAGAGCCATGGCTACAGAAGGCATCAGTTTATAACGTAAATCGCATCTTTAAAAAGTACAGTATAGAACTCAACTGCAGCAGTTCCCTTGGAGAAGATGTGAAACAGCGATACAGTCTCTCAGAAGTGCTGAGAGCTTGGTAAAAGTACTCCACTCTCTCCCTCATGTAATGCACTGGAGCTTTACCTCAACACAGGAAAGTTCCCCTCCCCCCTTTCAGTGATCAGGAAAGGAGAGCAAGCAGTGTACTCGCTATACTGAATCAAAACCCTTAAGGCCAAAAACCAGTAATGTTAAAGAAAGATGGCAGAAGACCACTATCTGTGGTGAGGAGAATATGTATGATGTCAGGGGAAAATACAGTGATCATTATTTATAAGCAGCCTTATCTTGACTTTGTTCTCGTATGATATGATCTGTCCGATGATGTCCTCCTTCTCTTTTTAGCACCACATGCATTATTTAGCTACGTGATTTAGCCATAAGAGCTTAAACTGACTAAACTCTCTCTACAGTTTACTGCTCTGACTGATGCAATGAAACTATCTCGATGAAGATAGCCACTCACACCCATATTTATTTGAAATGGAAAAATAATATAGTGCATCCTGATCTCCAAACTTTAATCACAATAGGTTGTAGAAGTCCATTGTCATTCAGCTTCCTATTTGGGGTGTCTTATAAAATATCCTTTTTGTGGTCAATATCACTTGTGCTTAAATGCATTAACTGTCAGCGTTCAACCTCTGTCCAAAGGACATGGTTTACCATCTGACATGTCAACAGTTCTGTGATGAAGAGGAGTCCCAGTACCTCATTTAGAAAGCTATAAACTCACAGGCTGACATAGTTGTTCCCTCAACACTCAAATGTCAGCAATCAATGATGTGAATACATCTAGCAGTAGCTCCCAGGCCCGACACCATTCATTTCTAATGGCTACCGAGCATTAACTCATATCTCCAGGCATGCAAGACTCTGGTCCATATGTACAGAGCATGTTTTGTTAATGAGCCGTCGTTGATCTCGCATGTGTGCACTCAGCAGGTAGATCAGACCAGAATGTTTTGCTGATCTGTGCTTGAGAATGAGTTTTTCTTTTACCTCAGGTAAACTAGAATCTCATGACTGTCACCAACAGACTTTTAGAGATGGGTTTATTCAGTTTAAAGGATGTTGGCTGAATCCCCTTCCAGTCCACTGGTCATTCCTTATCTATCATCTTTCAGACACTTCTGTTTCCTTCAGTTCCTCAATTCCTAGCATCTTCAGCTATCACATTCAATCTGTCCATGGTCTCCATAGGACATGCCTCATTGCCCCTGCAGTGATTTTACAGTATTTTCCCTTCACATCTGTTCCCTGAATGCTGTGTATTTCCACACTTTCTGCCTTCTTGACTGACTGGTCTTTCTTACTATTGAACCAATGGCACTATGAAGAACAGACTATATGGATTCCCAGTGCAGTAAGAGAATTTCCATTGTGTATTTTTCAGCGATAGCAAAATGTAGTTCATCACTAAACAAAGGCTGAACAAGTATTATTACATTACAGTGTATTATCATATCCTGTATAAACTGTATGAACTCATTTTAGCTCAGTGTATTTGTGTGTGTGTGTGCTCGTGCGCGGGTATGTTTGTGTGTGCGCGTGTGTTGGTGTATATCCACCGAAATGATTTTCTCTTTGAAAACTTGATTGCTTTCAGCTGAGAGATTAGATTTCGGCGTCCTCGCTCTACATTCGGGAAGAGAGAGAACAGTCTTTTCAGGAAGGAATAAAGATGCTATCAGTTAATCCAGCATTTCAATTACTGTACGTCTTTCACTGTTTTCCTCATGGCACCGGCTGGATCTGTACGGGGTGAATAAATAAGAGATAGGCGGAGACTGATGTTGTGAATCCCCAAAGACCCCCAAACCGTCATTTTGCTCTCTGCGATTTCAGGATACTTCACATTACCCCATGCAGAGTACAATCATCATGAAGGTACACCTAAATAGAAAACAATCGAAGTGACCCTGACAAATAGGCTACATTGTTCAGCAGAGCTGAACAAAAAGCTCTTGAACTGGGTAGCCAAAGAAAATTGTATATATGAAGTCCTCTATGACTTTATTAACTTGGTGAAACCATTTTTATTGACCAATGTGATTAAGTTATTTTACATGTGCAATGAAACGAATCACAGTAGCACATTAAATAAATTAGCATTAAAATATTTTCCGAATGGTTCGGGTGCTGAGCAGGTGTTTGTACTATAATAGCCTACCTTACTGGCAGGCGTAACAATCATAACTCTCTCTCTCTCTCTCTCTCTCTCTCTCTCTCTCTCTCTCTCTCTCTCTCTCTCTCTCTCTCTCTCTCTCTCTCTCTCTCTCTCTCTCTCTCTCTCTCTCTCTCTCTCTCTCTCTCTCTCTCTCTCTCTCTCTCTCTCTCTCTCTCTCTCTCTCTCTCTCTCTCTCTCTCTCTCTCTCTCTCTCTCTCTCTCTCTCTCTCTCTCGTTGAAAGAGCATCCTACGATCGGGTGACATATCTCAGCATCCTGCTCTTCTCGTCCAGGAGAGAAGCCAGTGCGAGTAAGTGCGTCTTTTTCTATCCGCTACCATGGTCAGAATGACGAATATCGGGTGCCTTTTCGTCCCGTTGATGATGCTGGTGGGGTCCACCTTTCGGGCGGATGCGAAGAGTGTAAAAGAGCCTGAAAAAACGGGGAATTTCATGGAAGATGAGCAGTGGCTGTCCACCATTTCACAGTACAGCCGCAAGATCAAGCACTGGAATCACTTCAGAGATGTAAGTCCGCTGTGTTTATCGAGAGATCCGTGGTAATGCGGTAAGCTGTGAGCAGCGAAAGGATGCCTTTGCAATAATCGTACCTTAAACCCGCCGTGATTGAGATGATTTTTTACCAATAGGGGTTGTCTGGGAAGCACCGTTGGCTCTGTTTGCGGTAATGTTTTCTGATGCCTATCCATTCATTATTTACTGTGACTGTTGGTCGGGATGAAGGGACACGGTCCAGTGAATTATTGAGTGGTAACCAGAAAATTAACACGTACATGTAAATTGGATCTGGGCAACAAAAGGTTATCCTAATTCAAATGCTTTCTATATGGGAAATTAACAATAAAACATCATTATGTCAGATTACTGACCAACTAAACAGTTGTCAGTGCAATAATAGGAAATATCAGTATATTCCCAATGAAAGGTTTAGTGCCAGCCTTATTACCAATAATGCTTGTGCATATCTTTTTTGAATGTATGGTCTAGCCTACATTCCTCAATTTAAACCATTGTAATGAGGTGGCAATATACAATTAAACTGCATTTGATTTGATTATAGATTACTGGTGTAATTCATTTAGTTTCAGTCTGAGCTAAATTGCATGGATTGATTTGAGCCCAAAGGCTGTTTATTGCTGTTTCTGAGTGTCCATGAATATGTTATGTGAAACCCAGCCTCCAGCGCAGTAATATGATTACCAACGATCATGGCATGATTTGCAAAAGAGTGCTGTGGATTATATTCTACTGGAATCCTGTTCAAGTGCTCTTGATCTAATGCAGTTGGAGGCAGCAAAAGTATGTTTTTGAAGAAATTGTCAACTTTTTCCCCTCCATTTACACTAAGTTGACAGACAACATTATTTACAAAGTGAGAAATGGCTTTAGGCTGAACGTGAGTGACATAGATTCAATAATGCCACATATTTACTGTAGAATACTGTATATTTGTTAGTAATTTACTTCATATGACAATGGTCTAAAAATCATCAAATGATCCTCCTTGAGTAGCTGAATGGATCTAAAACCTGCTGGTCCCCTTCCAGCTCATCTCCCTCTGCATGGGGCAGGATTAGTTGTCCGCCTCTCTCTGTGATTATGTAAGGAGAATGTCCTCAGGAACTTTCTTTAAGGAAGTAATGACATTTTGGGCATGAAAAGATGAGGTATAAATTAGAGCCGGATCGTGAAGACATTGGTGCTTCATTTTAGCACGGATGGATCTTTCTCAGATCGATATCTGTCGGTTGGCTCACCCACAACACCTTGCACATCTGTACAAAGGCTTTAAGAAGTGAATCCTAGTGATCTTGATCCATGCACACACATGCGCACACAAACATGCACTCGCAAACTGTACCCAGATGTACACACAGTCAGGTTCGCACACGCATCTGTGCAATACCCCACAACCTTCCCTCATCCCTCCTCAGTGAAAATCAAAACATTTCTGAGAAAACAAGCTGAGCTCGTCTCCCTGTCGCTGTAGGCTGGGCTGTCCAGTAGAGTTACTAAGCTGTCAGATGGGTTTCCTTGGGCTCAATTTATGCTTAAAGCAGTGATGGAATAGCTACACAGTGAGATCTACCATACCTTGAAAAGAGGTAACCTAGCTACTGTTGCCGTAGCCTGTGTTATGTCTTGTGCAGTGTTACCTGCAAAGTTATCTGCCGTTCTAAGAGCACTGCCGGGTGAGTTAGCGGTTGATATGTGTGCATAGGAGTGTGTGTGTGCCTGTGTGTGTTCTTGCTCATAGGTTTTGCGCATGTGTGTTTGGCGTGAGTGAAAGCGCTGGAGTGCTGGTGTCTCTGGTGATGTTGACAAGGGAAACATCAGAGGAGAGCATCACAGAGCCTCCCAGGGGATCACCAATAGCTACTGCTTTGATTTCAGCTTGCTGCCGTAGCAACAGACGGCACTCCGCAAATGGGCCTGAAATGGAATGTGTTTCAGAGGGAGTTTGAGGACTCTGTTTCACCCCCTCTGCTCCTTGGGAACTGGGATGAAGGGAAAATAGGAAAGATCCATTGACACCGTCAGTGTCATCTTCATAGGAAAGCTTGTTTTTCAACAAGTACATAGTCGTTTAGTGTGGGCGATGTCATGCATGAATAATACATTGTAAGGCTTAATCTTAGTTGGTTTACTTCAAGTTTCATATGACGAAGCATTTTAAAAATGCATATATTTTTTGGGCTTTGTGGTCATTTGTATTCATAATTAGATTACACCAGTTTACTCTGCATATATTTCCTTTCAATATGTCATGTTTCAAACTTGTCTTTGAACAGAAATAGAGAGTACAAATCACAAGTGGAAAGTAGATTAAATGGGCCTCCTTCTGTTTATCCAGTTCATCAATAAATAATTGCACATGACACAGTTAAATTACTTAAAACGAGGTTGGCTTACATAGTAATTTGAGAGCCGATATTAAATATTAATACAACTCTGGAAAACAATAATCAAAGCAGAGGCGCTTGAAATAAGTATTTTTTCTCTCTCTCTCTCTGTCATGCACATGCGTATATATACATACAGTATATATGCGTACACGCACTGTAAGGATGTAACATGCATGGGCCTAAAAAACACATTCATGTTTATTGTTTACTTCAGTAAGCAAATGAAAAAATTGCACTCATGGATCCAATGGAGAACTGTATATCACATGAAATAATGAAACACCACAATATAATTTCAATGTATTTACCCGAAAAAGATTAGTGATGAGTTGTAACAGTTACAGTCAACAAATGAATGGAATGTCTACGATTATTTGAACCTGACAGGTGCACAGGATATTTCATTCCACTAATGCACCTGATCTCTAGAACAACAGAAAGCCAGTAATGGTGATTGGTTGGAGAACGGGGCAGTGGGACTTGATGCTCAGAGATTTTGAAAATCACAACCTGTGTAAAACTGAAACAGGCATTTGGTGCTCCTGTTTTGTGTGTTGTTGTTGTCATGCGTTTCACAGGCCTGACAATTAATATTTACACTTATTCATTCACCAGACACTTTTATCTATTGTGAGTTACAAATGATGCATATATCAAGTCCATTAAAATGATGCATTTACTGTAAAAAAAGTGGACCAGAAGATCACAGGTCTAAATATTAAGTGGGTAGAGTCAAGGAAGGGTTAGTATTTGTCCAGACACAGTGCAGCGATAACATCATCATAACTACAACTTTTATATAATTCTGATTAAACGGTTGCATATCTATCCCTGTAATATTGGCGGAGCTAGTTACATTTACATGTAGTCATTTAGCAGACGCTCTTATCCAGAGCGACTTACAGTAAGTACAGGGACATTCCCCCTGAGGCAAGTAGGGTGAAGTGCCTTGCCCAAGGACACAATGTCATTTGGCACAGCGGGGAATCAATCCGGCAACCTTATGATTACTAGCCCGACTCCCTCACCGCTTAGCCATCTGACTCCCCTAAGGTAGTAGAAGTAGAAGGTAGGTAGTAGGTAGGTAGTAGGTAGTAGGTAGTTAGGTAGTTCTGGCATGGCACTTTGGCTGCTCTCCTTGCCTTGTAATTGTATGTACTTGTGCTATGCTAGCTATGCTCCAAGGCAGGGAGTTTCCCCCTAGATAGAACCACTGCCAAAAACAAACCTATTTCCATTGCAATAAATGGTTAAATCAAGTTTTGACATAAACCATTCCTAGCAGTCTGAGAAAAGTTGTCTGTTTTAAAATGCAGTAATGGTAAAAGGTACATTTGGAGCAATGTAAAAGTAAAATGTACACTGCATTATCACAAATTAAACCAGTAATTGTTGATCCAGCTAAACCTTCTCCTGTTTATTCAACTGAGGATTTGCACAAACGTGTCAAAATGTAGCTTATTAGCACTAATCCTGAACTACAAGAGCAGTGAACTCTCATTGCCAGTATCACCCTGAAATGGATAAAACTATATTTGAAATTGAACGGGATAGGAAAGGGAACAGGTCAGGCTCATGTCCATCCATGTGGCTCAATTTCAAAGGACAACAGTGGCCCTGCCATTTAAAGAATGGAGGTTGGCATGTGTGATACATTTCTGATTGAGTCTCTCACCTATGCCAAAATCTAAAGGCAGTTTTCTTTACTTTTCTCATTGATGCAAACTTTTGACCATGAAGACATACTAAAACAATGGCCAGATTTGCATTTATTTTACGGGTACATCCTTTTCTATTCGATCGCTTAGACGACCCCAGATAAACACGACAGATGATTCCTTACTGGTATTAAGATGATTTTAAAGTTATCTCTGAACAGTTTGTGCACAAAGCAATACACACATACACATACATACACATCTGCACATTGTTATTTGGTCTCCATCTCTCTCTCCATCTGTGTGTCTCGGTCTCTTTCAATCTCTCTCTGTCACTCTCTCCTTGTCTTTCTGTCTCCCTAGAAGCTTATCAAACCAGTGGACCAAAGGTGTGCCACTCAGTTTCTGCCCACAGCTATTATTCCACCACTTCCTTTCATTAAGGAATAGAAGGCGTTCTGTACCTCCACAAGTGCTTCTCCTCCGCTCCCCCCAGTCAACACTAGCAGATTGGATGTGCAGGACGACAGAGGCCAAAATGGATGGGGTGTACAGGTGCTAGGTGACGATCTGAATGAAGGATTTTAGGGGAACATGAGCAATTGAACGTTTGATGGCAACAATCGAGGATGTCTCTAAGCGATACACTGTATTCTACATACAGTATGTTCACTGCCCTGCTGTCCCGGAGACGAGGAATGTGTAAAGCAGTCCCAATAGCAGAGCCTGCACAGAACTGAATCACTTGGAGTCTGCTCCTCTTCATGTATTTCTTGGACCCAGGCCTGGTGTGCTTCTCAGCATGGCTTCGGTCCAATAGGATTTGAGTTGTAAGTCAGTGTGGGTGGACCCTACCTCGCCCCTCTCTCTGTCATCACTTGTGGAACAGCATATGGAACATAATTATGGATAATGGCGTTTGTGACAGCGCAGCCAAATATTCCATTAAACCCAATCCTATTCCGACATATTCGGTGATGCCAGACAATGATTATCACCAGAAAGTGCCCTTGCCCTGGCTGTCCCACCGCCAACCGACTTTGCCCTCTGACTGCACTATGCACAGTCCCACTATTTTGTGTTCATCGTACGCTTGACACTGATAATTGTAAAGTCCCAATAACAAGGTTAATGGTAGGTGCCATGTTGAAAGTTGACAGCTTGACAATGTTTTGATATCAGTGGAAATGGTAACTGCTGCATACCACAGTTACTCTATCTACTGTAGTCTCTTATGTGCATGTTGGCTTCTTCCTTACCCTGGCCCAGTGCCTTGGTAAGCTTAAAGGGGATTCTATTTTTCACAGGAGCCTATTTGTGCTGAACGGGAGACCAGGGGCCTACGTCTGAATGAAGTCTGACCAGTGGGGCTATGTTGGGAAGGGGTGTCTGTTGGGGTGTCTTGGCTGGTTGTCAGAAGACGAGCAGGTGTATATTTGAGTAGAGAACGAGCCTTTGGTCGTAGTCTGGTGGTTATTTACCGTCGCATTACACCAGCTTCAATACACTGTGCAGGAATGGAGATTTGAGAACAGATGCTGCACATACCGCTGGGAAGACCAGGAAGATCAGCTGTGTTTGAATTTGTGTTTCATAGGAAGTTGAATGAATGGATGTTATATGGGTATACCTGTAACTGTCCAGTTCTGCATGAAAGTACATTCTGTTAAACTCAAGAGGAGGTTTTTGTGGCTCATTGGTGAGAAGCTACAAAGTAGAAAAGAACGTGGGGGCCTTATCCTCCATTTCTCTCAGGTTTTTCTAGAATCTCTGGTAAATTGCCAGACCATTTTCCTCTCTTTGTCTCTGCATGTGTTTTAAAGACACAAGGGTGGAGAAGTTCCGTTTTTCGGTAGAATAATGAGACCGTGAGAGCCACAGTCACGTGTGTGCGTGTGTGCCTGCTTGCTTGAGTGGTATTGCGTTGTCAGTGTTTTGGCAGCTGAAACACAGACGAAAGAAAGCGCAATTAGGACTAGATAAATAATGAACTGTTACCCTGGTTACCTGCCTGTATGCTTTACCACTGCTTTAAGTTGTCGCCCGTAGAGACAATCCAGGCAACCTTGTCTTGAATCTGAATCTTGCCAGTAACATGTCTGCATAATACATGTGCTTTCATTTTAAGAGAAAAGAGTGTCAAACATTGGGTTTTACTTGGCAAATGGGAAAAAAAACACATTTTACCATTTGCATTAGAATCCATTGGAGCTTATTTTACATGATTTCAAAAGAAATCCATGAATGATGGACATAATTCAAAACTGAGTGAGTTTTCCTCAATTCGCTCTGCCTACCGGGGGAATATTGAAAAAGGAACAGAGCAAGCAATTGAGTTGTTAAGGCCCTGGAAGTGTTTAAGTTTTCATCCAAGCCCCATATTAATCTTTGTGTCTGGCCGGTGCCGTAACAGTATTCCCAGTGTAATTGATTGTAGATTGTGTGACATGCTAGCGCTCAGGGGCCTATGTCAATAAAGCTGAGCAAAGCGCTGAATAGAGAGGCTGTCTAGGGGGAAGCAAATCAGATTCATATCGAGCCAGGCATGACGTGTTTTTTTTGTGTGTTCTGTGTGTGAACACACAGAACACCCTTCATACATAGGGAGAATAGAGGACTGTTTTTATTGTGTGATTAAAGGCCTCCCTCCCTGACTTCTGAGGCCTCTCTCCATCTCTATTCCTTTCCCACTGTTTCCTCAATCCATCTTCATCTCTCTGTGACTCAACCCCCTCCCCCCCCCCCCCCCCCCCCCCCCCCCCCACACACACACCCCAGGCTCCATCCAGAGGAGCAGGTCCGTCCGGTGCTGCCTAGTGTGTGTTTGATCTGCCGCTACACGCCCACTGTGTGCCGCTCCCGGCCAGTTACATGCGTACTTCAATTAGCAGCCCCCCGTGCCTTCATGCCTCTTAGCCCAGCGTAGCAGCGAGCTGGAGAAAACACGACGGAGATAAAGAAGAACAGAGTGTAGACCGATCCTCTGGGTTTCTCATGTTTGTCCTCCAGCATGACTGATTGAATCCATAATCAAAGGGAGAGTGCCGCGGAATACTGTGCTGGCTCAGTGAAAGTGAACGAGATGGAGGGAGAGTGAGAGGAAACAGTGGTGGGCAGAGGAAGGGGATGTGAGGTGGAGATTAAAAAAAGAGGCAAAAAAATTTTTTAAGACAGGCGTTGAAGAAAAGTGAAGTGGAGCTAGAGAGAGAGAAAAAGAGAGAGAGAAAGAGAGAGAAAGAGAGAGAGAGAGAGAGAGAGAGAGAGAGAGAGAGAGAGAGAGAGAGAGAGAGAGAGAGAGAGAGAGAGAGAGAGAGAGAGAGAGAGAGAGAGAGAGAGAGAGAGAGAAAGAACGGAAAAGGTTGGGAGAGTAAGACACTGACACTGACAGAAAACACGGGAGTGAAGGAGTGAAAGGTTGAAAGGAAATACATATATTACATGGTCTGAACCCCCTTTCTTGGAGCTGTTGGGAGATGAGAAAGGTCTCTGCAGTCAGTGAGCAACAGCAGGGGCTAGCTGAGTAAACTCTGCAAGGGGTAAAAAAAAAAAGATTCCAGCTATTTTTGTGCTTCCAGGAGGCAATAGCTTACTAAATCCTCACTCCATTCTCACATCAACAAGAAGAGGTTTTCAGACTAAAGGCTATTGCACTAGCTTGCTCATGTTATGTTACAGTGGATGCATTTTTAGTTGAGCTTGCTTGAAAGATATTGCTGTTGCATAAAGCCTTACAATGTCACATCTTACAAAGAACTAACTTATGGCTATGCAGGCATAACAAAACACCATAATGACAGTTTATCAATGGTACAAGAAACATAATTAGTAGATAGGCATATTTCTCTCCTGGACATAACCAAGGGTTATGTACTCATGAGCTTAATAGTGCAAGGTATGGATCAAAACATTGTTTATTATATTCAGAACATTTCAAACTGTACAAAAGTAATAAATTCATCATTATCTTTAATTGTTGTTACTGATCAGTGGTTTAAGGACAGACCTCTTCAGCCCCCTGTTCTCCAGAACTGCGTTTTGGTTGTCCAAGTCTTGACTATGGATAATCCCTCTCTACAGTAAGACCTTAAAATAAAAGGTATCTAACATGGCAGGATGTCACTCCAGTTATTCCTGTGTATTCTTAGAAATCCATACTTTCGCACTCCGTGATCTACACTGCCCCTAGCAGGACCGCTCCAATCAAACAGATTGTTGAGTGCATGTGACAGCTGACATGGACGGAGGAACACCTGTCAGTCGCACAAGCACACAAAAACACAAATGCAAACACGCACATTTGTTCTCCCCACTCCTCCCCACACACACACATGCCCACACAACACACTCCCATGACAAGGTGACAGTTCCTTCCAAGCAAAAACCCAATTTAAAAGTGCGGTGGGTGTTGACCTGGCGAATCTTGCTCAGAGTTTCTGTCTGAGGTTGAGTTGATAACATCCGGAACATCGTCAATCCCAATGTGTCTGGAAGCCCCACAGTACTTTTTGCAACCAAGCTATCAAGACTTGATCATTGCTAAGCATGGCCTTTGAATGTGCTTCAGAACTGATTATAAAAGAAGTGAAAACCATGTACATAAAATATGGATGCCAGGATTAGGATGGCGAACACTATACAAGCTGTACATCACCACGTCCAGTCTTATAGCTCATTGCAGAAAAATGAATTAATATCCTCCTCTGGGCCCAAAGTACATTTCCATGCACACCCGACAAAAGTAAATTTCTCAATAAAAAAAACATTTCCTCTGATCTTTCCTCCGTAACGCCATCAATTTCAACTCCAGGCACAGCAGTAGGACACCTTCCCCCAATGGTCTTGGCAGGAACACAAATACAGATAACCTGCTAAATAATTCAGGAGCCGCAGCATCAATAAGTGGACATGAGAGGTGTCAGATGAATGGCCTGGTCATAAACTCTGAGTTCTTGGCCTGCTAATGTGTGACTCCATCAGGTTCGACAAGGTTTAAACTACATTAAAGACCAGTTGTTTCCCACACATAGACTAATTTGTGGCGGTGCGCCACAGAATCAACACCGGCCCGCCACACATTGCGTTTCGTAAACATTTTTTTTTTTCGCTATTTAGGTAAAAACACGCAGCGTATTCGTTCAGCTGCATTTCCTTTCCCTGCTCTCCCTCCGTCTCTTTCACGCACAGCGTCTTTCTCACATACACACACAGTCACTACGTCAGCACACGTTAGCAACGATGCATACGCCGTTCTAGTGAGACCGACAGCTACCATCAGCGAGCCTTCAGCATTAGTGCCCGTAGCTAAAGGGTCTAGGAAAGTTGAGGCTACTTTTCGCTAGGTACCGACGGACATGTCTTAATCGAAGGTTCCCCTTCGTTGTTTTGGTGAGAAGTTTCAAGAGCTAGCTACTTACCCCCCGGCGTCATGGAGCCGACCAGTTAAATAGTTATTTAGCACCCTGTATGCAGCGTCGCTACCTGCATATGCAGAAATTATTTGTTTGTTGTTGTTGATTGATTTTGTGAATTATTTCGACCCCCCCCCCCCCCGGTCTGACATGAAACAACACCCCCCCCCCCCCCCCGCCACATATAGCTTTCTAATCTGTGGGAAACACTGAAGACCGTAAACTCATGCTGCCAAACTGGAGAGCGTTTGATTTAGACTCCTGCCCCTCCCTGTCATAGACACCGTCCTGTTTACTGTAAGTGCTTGGCCTAGAAAAGAGAGAGGCCTGTAACTGAAAGTGGGGTGAGAGAGAGAATGGGGGGGGGGGGGGGCGGTGGGGGAGTGGGAGAAAGGGGAATAGAGATAGGGAAAAGAAGAAAAAAAATGAAAAAAGGGGTTTGTGGAAATTTGCCCATGGTGATTTGTGCAGATCTGCACTGAGGTAAAGCGAGTTTAAATGGCCCTTGATGATGTAAACATTTACCTCTATTAAAATGGCCGGGATGTTGAAACACAGAGAGGGGACCCCAGTGTCTGCCTTTATGAGGGAAGCTTATTTCTGGTGTCACATTTTATTGCTTTCCTGAGAATTCTTTGACACCAGCTTTTCTACGCAATAAATATTTACGGGGATGTACTGTATATCTTACTGAGTTGAGGAGGTGGATAGTAAATTCTGTGATATGTCACATTTTTTTTATTTTGGGAAGAGTAACCTGACCGTTCTCTGCATTTTGGGTCATGAAATCCCACTGAGAAGGTAACTACAGCACAATTGTGCCGTTTGGATTTTCGGTTTTGTGCACATTTCATTTTATTTACTTGAGAAGTCGGGAGAGTACATTGGCTGAAAACAGTCATCTGAAGAAGTCATCCGAAAACCTTCTTGCAAGGACCAGTCAATGTTAATGAATGCACGTTAAATATATGATGGCTGTTGTCTTCCTCCTCTCCTCTAACAACGTATTTTTCACTTTCTTTCCTTTTGCCTGTCGTTTCACCAGGAAGTAGAGGTCAGTCGTTCTAACTATACCGTCCCCCTTCAGAATCTCTCTCTCTTTCTCTCTCTCTCTCTCTCTCTCTCCTCTCTCCTCTCTCTCTCTCTCTCTCTCTCTCTCTCTCTCTCTCTCTCTCTCTCCTCTCTCTCTCTCTCTCTCTCTCTCTCTCTCTTTCTCTGTCTCTCTCTGTCTCTCTCTCTCTCTGTCTCTATCTCTCTCATCTTGTCCATTTTAATGAGGGTGATTATGGTCATATTTAGGGAGAGGGAGAAGTGACAGGCACTTAAAACGTCGCTCCCCACTCCTGCCATATGTTCCACAACCACTATGTGTGGAGGTACAGGAGGGCACAGTTATACCACCCCCAAAAGCCTTTGGAATCCTATATGACTTCACAGAAATTCACTTACTCCATTAATCATGACTGCATGTGATATAAAATGTTTATAAGGGAATTTCAAAATGGATCCATTGAATTCGTAAGTGTAGAAAACAAACTGTAAACACAGAAAATGTTGGATAAAGTTTTAAATATTTTAGCAGGAATGTAGGCAGAGTATTCAATTTACTTCGTAACCTTACACAACCTAGAAAGGAACATGGTAATGAACGAATGAATGAAAAACACAGTCCACATTAATCTCTTTGTTTCTGTCTTTGTAGGATGATTATGTCCGCACCTGGGATGAGAATCAAGGTTCAAATGAAAGTAAGTACTAAGTAACTGGATTTAAATTAACCAGAGAACAAAGCAAGAACAGTACTTAATCAATTTGAATGCCGCTTGATGTCTTTGTTAAGGGCTCTCCACTGACACTATGAGAGCCAGTTCACAGACTAATATCTAGAATCTTCCTCGACAAAGGAAAAGGCAGGGCTGTACAGTAGCTACACACCATTCAAAACATCGGTACCGTATGTTGTAGTGGCCAAGCCATGCTATCAGTTTACCAACTGTGCCGTCCTCCACCCTTATATCTTATTATGGGCACACGATTAATGCTCACGTGTCGCGTAGACGACACCACTGTTCAGTATGAGGGATACCTGAACACCCTCCCCATTTGTTTTGGGGAGTCAGCTTCTGTCCACAGATGCGGTGGACTGATGATGAAAATGATATGTCGTTGTTGGATTAGCAGCAGAGCTGCTTGACCTCCGCCCTGCCCGCTTTGGGCTGACCAACCCCCCAGCCACAGCATGAGCCCCCACCCCCAAATGTCTATGGGTTGGAGCTACAGTATCCTACACAGACTATGATCGTGGCCCAGGCAGTGACTCAGTGTTTAAACGGAGCCACAGGCAGATGAAGTCATGGCAGGAAGTCTTGTTCATTGTGTGGTTGTGTTCGCAGCTCAAAGGAAGTCGGAGGAATAGGGGAGTCCATTAGTGCAGCACTATCAGGGCTTAATGAAGGGCTAATTATGACATAGAGTGAAGGGACATCAAGATTTGAAAATAAAGAGACAGAGAAAGTGGAAGGGTGGGAGAGTGGGAGAGAGATGAGGAGATAGTGAGGGAGGGAGAAAGAGAGAGGTAGAATGAGAGGGGGGATATGGAGTACGAGAGAGAGGGCAACACGCTAATGGCTCAGTGTAGCCTAAGGTGACTGACATTGCCTTTGTCCCTGCTAGATCGGAATCCGTCAGTATGTGTGAGTGTGAGTATGAATGGGTGAATGAATGGGTGCATGAGAGGCAAACATTGTAAAGCGCTTTGAGTTCCGCTAAGGTAGAAATGCGCTATATAAATGCAGTCCATTTACCATTTATTTAATCCACTTAACAATGTTAAAAGGTATAGGTTAGGACTGAGAGTGGACAACGGACACTTCACTTACATTTAGTTTTATAGAGTCTCCCTTAATCACACACACACACACAAACACACACACACACACACACACACACACACACACTGGACCGAACCAGCTCTATCACTGGACTAGGAGATCATCTTGTTTCCATAGCATCGATCCCCCCTTCCCCCTCGCCACTACAACCCCCCGCTTCTCTCTACCCATCAACCTGTCTCTACCTCCTATTTACCCCTTCCCCCTCTGCACTGTGCCTCTACATTGATCTTCTTGCATCTATGACTGGTTTAATGGAGCAGAGGAAGACGGGAAGGGAAAAAAGAGAAGAGAGAATGGCCGATTTGTCCCTCCGCAGACATCACTAAATCAGCGTGATGTCTTCACCGTAGAGCCTGGCCGACAGATCAGTCTCATTCATCCCCTACAGGCCTCGTTAGCCACCTAGATTTACTTTGGAGAGCCAACCGCAGAGAAACCCCCTGTGAAGGACTTCTCACTGATGCAAGCTCTGACTCAAACATTTTGTCAGCCTCCCCCAACCCCCCCCCCCCTCCCCGCAGTGTCGGAGGAAGGTCAGGGTTATTTGCACGTTGGCAATTTCACAGCTGCTTAGTCACACAATCGGCTAGCGCAACAGCCTTATTGGATGATCGGCGTCAGTGTTGTCAATGGTGGAGGAACACAGCTGTGTTTCAGGGCCACGTCTCATTATGAACATCAAGATAGGACGTATTCTCTCAGCGACTTTCCCTTGAGTCAGGTTAGACCTTCACCAAATCTACAGCAACCAGCTCACCTTTAATTCATCAACATCTGGTTTGAACTAGAAGGTCTGGTCAGCAGACTTTGTGTGCTCGCAAATCATTGGCCCTTAATCAATGCTCCGCTCTAATGAGATATGAAAACAAGCTGAAACTGCACTCTCCAGTCCAGAGTTTAATACCCTTGCTGCAGGGTATTGATAACCTGCTGTACTGTGTGCGGGTGTGTATGTGCAAGCGAGCGAGAGCGAGCGTGTGTAACACTAGGTTTGCAGTTATACAGTAAACCGTATACACAGACATCGCACCCTGGTTTCAGAGAACCCCGCTGCTACAGGGAGATAGCTGTGATGATATCAGAGGCTTGTGAGTTTGTAAACAGGGGATGTGAGGGAGGATGATGGGGCCCTGGGCTGAGCTCACAAATCTCCCGCATGGATCAATCTGACAGGATTAGCAGAATCTGGATTGGGCCACATCAGAACACAGGGAGGCCAATTAGTCAGGTTTATCCCAGCTTTAATGGCTACTCCGAGCGTACTACACACCCTACCGAACTTAGTCTGGGATGCATCGGTGGAGACGAAGGGAGGGAGGGACATGGAAGGTACCGCTGGATAGAGAAGGTGAGCGAAAGAGAAGGAGAGAACCGTTGCAGATGATGCTCGTGTGGGCAATGAAGGGAAACACAGAGAAAAGGACATGAATCAGAGAGATAAACGGTTGGCTGTATCAATGGAGTCGTCGAAAAGAAGAAGGAAGCTTGAGATAAAAAAAGAAACACGCGAGGAGAGGGGGACAGAGACGGAAGGGTTCTCTGAAAAATGGCAGATTGAGCTGCAAACCACCGCCAGAACCATCCCTAAATCACTGAGAGCCTGTTGCCATGGGAACGTCATCATCGTAGACTCTGCCTTAATCCGTGGAAGCCTGTTAAGTTAACATGGAGCTCAAGCAGCTACCGTATGTTTTTATTACACACAGGACAAACCTACGCCAGCATTGTGGCTTCTACTTGAGATATTTATTCTCAAATGTTCCTATGAGCGTAGAGGATTAAGTCCTTTCAGTCCGTATTACTTTTTTTTCATTTTCTTTTGATTAAGTACTACAGCATAATCTTCAGGGGGAGGCACAACATGAGGGTTTTGCCATCAACGGTACAGCTGGAAGGGCAAATAAACACACTTTTTCAAAATTGCTTTTTTTTTTTATTCTTTTGTATTTTTCTTATTATTCTGTCTCTCTGTTTGTTCCTATTTCGCTTCTATCCTTTCGGTCTCTTTCTCTCTCTCCTCCTTGTCTGTAAAATGGCTTCCTCGTACGTAAATTGGCAGCTAGCTTCTCACCCTTCCTGATTCTGCTGATGCATTAGTGTGAATTAGCTGGGTGTCAAACCATCGAAAATGCCAAGCTGAGAGCCGAGCAAAGAAGGGAAATTAATCAAGAATGTTGGGGGGACGTCAGATTACGGGTGTAAATTGTGAGAGCTTCAGTGAACCCCTGCCACGAGAGTCTTGGAGGTTGGCAAAGTCAAAAAGATCTCAGTCAGTGACAGGCAGAAGCACACACACCACCACTACCTCTGTCTCATGCTAATGGTGGAACATGGCACACAAGGACTACATTGTTTGGATTTCTGCTTCCTGAAAATGGCAGTTTGTCCCAGTAAGCCAGCGTGGCCCTCAGCCTTATCCGGTTGGGCCTTGTTCTTCAAAAAGAGATATGGCATGGCACGAGAGGATAAGCAACAGTACATCTGAATATCGCAATGGTGTTTGTAATGCGAAGAGAAAGGGACGACGATCTCGGTTGGTCGTATTTAGTTGATCTCTATGGTAAAGCCCACTGGTGGTCTGTAAATACACAGTGGTCTAGTGTGCCGTGCTGATGGATGGCTTAGATGAACATACTGTGGGGGAGGGGTCGGATGGTGAGACGGAGGGTGGAGGGGGGGGGGGGGGGGGTGGAGGGGAGGAGGGGAGGAGGAGTGCTCACTGGGAAAAGACGGCGGTGACATATGAGTGTGTGTGTGGGGCTGACACGCGGTTTAGTCATTAGCCGTCTGCAGAGGTGTACGTGATGGATGAGGTGGGCCAGAGTAGCTGTGCAGACTTTAGCCTATAGCACTGCTGATTGCAACACTCCGGACCTTGGTGAATCACTCCTATTAAGATATACAGGAGGGGGAGAGAGAGAGAGAGAGAGTAGAGAGAGAGAGAGAGAGAGGAGAGAGAGAGAGAGAGAGAGAGAGAGAGAGAGAGAGAGAGAGAGAGAGAGAGAGAGAGAGAGAGAGAGAGAGAGAGAGAGAGAGAGAGAGAGAGAGAGAGAGAGAGAGAGAGAGAGAGAGAGAGAGAGAGAGAGAGAGAGAGAGAGAGAGAGAGAGAGAGAGCTCTTGTGTATTATGTGGGCTGGTGAGGATAAGAACAAGAATAGATGAAAGAGATAAACCCATTGTCTTCTTTGTGTTTCTTCTCTCCCTCCATCACTCATCTCAGATGTAGACACCACCAAGGACCCATGCCAGAAGGTTAAATGCAGCCGGCACAAGGTGTGCATCGCCCAGGGCTACCAGAGAGCTGTGTGTGTCAACCGCAAGAAGCTGGAGCACAGGTGAGTGTGTGGTTCGTGTAGCCCACTGCACATGGTAGCCCCAAATACACTCATAGTACTCACTCGCTGACAGGTGGAAACACACACACATCCATGCTGGTACATCATCATGGGAAAAGGAACCTCAAAACTGCACATTATATAGAGAATGTATAGCTTCCATAAGTCCTCTGTTCAGTTGAGGCTTTGGCACCCTGATAGAAGGCCGGTTCTTCCCATTATTGTATGGGCCGTTAGTGTCTAACGTTGAATGATGCACTTCTGAGACGAGACTATTAAAAAGCTCCAGCAGCAGTTTTTCACCAAATGTCCCCAGTGCACTCTGTAAATAGCCTCTGCTAGATATGATACTGTAAAGTGCCAGAGGACAACCCACTGGCTATGTTCATGAGTCCACACGAAACAGCTCTCAGAACACATTGCTACTGTGGACTACCAGCAAAAAAGACCTTTAATATTGTTTTGAGCCGTTAAAATGTAAAGTAATTCCCATCTGATAATACATTTCTCATAAATAAAATAAATGTACGTCATATTTACATGTATTGCTTATAAATCTGCACATGGAGTATTCAAAGTCTATTTTTGTGTTATTTAACTTGTATGGGAAGTCTACTTTTAAATGTCCTTGTAATTTAGCATGTATAGTTTTAAAACCATTTAATACATTGTGAAATATCAGATGCATGGGAATACATTTGTCAGTGCCCTCCATAATGTTTGGGACAAGTAAATGTACTCCTCTCCACAGTTTAAAATTTGTAATTAAACAATCCACAAGTGATTTTAATCATCAGATTTTATTTAAGGGTATTTTCACTCATATAGTTTTTGTAGAAAGACCTTTTATACACAATATGGCCAAAAGTATATGGACACCTGACAATCACTATATGAGCTTGTTGGACATTCCATTCCCATTAAAGGTTGCTAATATGGAGGTGCCCCCCCATTTGCAGCTATAACAGCTGCCTCTCTTCTGAGAAGGCTGTCCACAAGATTTTGGAATGTGTCTCTGAGAATTGGTGCCCATTCAGCCAAAAGAGCATTTGAGAAGTCAGGCACTGATGTTGAATGGGAAGGCCTGGCTTGAAATCGGCATTCCAATTCCTCCTGAAGATGTTCAAAGGGGTTGAGGTCATAGCTCTGTGCAGGCTAAACAGACCTTTTCGAATCATGTCTTTATGGACTCCACCTCCTGGACCCCAGCATGATTGTGTACAGGGGCACAATTATGTGTAAATGAAAGTAGGCACATTTAGTAGGCACGTTTAGTACATTGTTGCATATCCATGCTCAATTGGAATTAAATCAGAAGACTGAGGCCCCGTCCACACTAGCCCGGGTAAATTTAGAAACGCATACATATGTCTGCGTTTGCACCTCCCGTCCACACTAATACGGCGTATTCGGATACTGAAAACTGAGCTTTTCGAATACGCTCCCCTAGCTGGAGACATTTGAAAACGCCGGGTACGCGTAGTAGTGTGGACGGGGCCTGACTTGGCCAGTTTAGAATTTTATAGTTTTAAGGTTCCAATTATTTTGTTGCTTAGCAGTATGTTTCTCTTTGTATTGCTGTAGAATGAAGCATCAGCCAGTGAGATTTGACGCATTTGCTTGACCTTGAGCAGTAAATATGTTTCTATGTACTTCTGAATTTATTCAGAACCTGTGGCAGCAAGACAGGCCCAGGCCACCTGCCCCAGCTGGTACAGTTTGGATCATGAGCCATTATTTGTCACCTCCACACTATGCTCTTGCCATCCATCACTGATACAAGTTCATCTTGATCTCATCTGTTTTAAACTTTTTCCAGAACTCTGCTTGCTCTTTCAATTCAAGTACTTCTTGGAAACTGTAACCTGGCCATCGTGCTCTTATTTTCAGCTACCAGTGGTTTGTATCATGCAGTGTAGCCTCTGCATTTCTGTTCATGACGTTTTCTGTGGACCGTAGTTATTGACCTGCTTCCTGAAAGGGCTCCTAACCTGTCAGACAGGTGTTTGTGTTTTTCTCTTCATTAGAGTAGAAATCTTCTGTCATCAGCTGTGGGGGTCTTCCTTGGTCTACCAGTCCCAATGTGATTACTGAGCTCATCGGTGCTCTCTTCTTAATAATGTTCCAAACAGTTGATTTACACCAGCCTAAGGTTCAGCCAATGTCTCTTACCATTTCATTATTTTATCCTCAGGTTTTAGCATTGGCACAATTCTGTTCTTCATGATGATAATCCAGAGTTAATCAAAAACCTGGGATTAAGAATAGATGCTGAAATATATATTTTATTTAAAGTAGCATTTAATGCGTAAACATAACTGAGTAATCATGAACGCCCTCAAAAAACATTTTCCCAATCATGCAAGTCTTATCCATGTATAAACGTTGTGGTAATAAAACCTGAGAATGGGCTACCACTCAGACATCTATGACTCAATGGGCACTGCATACTCAAAAATGACAAAATAAAAAACAGTAAGTCTTTGTCCAAACCTAATGGAGGGCACTGAATGTATGGAGAAGCGACTCTTTTCATAGCACAGTTTTCAATGTAAGAGACATAATCAACAATAAAATGGGAGTAGATATTAATTAGTGTTTTGTACCTGTCATCTTTTTGTCATCTCATGTGTTTCGTCCTCCGTCTTTTTATCTTCTTCTGTGGTTTGTCCCTGTCTGTCAGGCTGAAGCAGCCATCTCTGAGGTCTCCTGATGGTACTTGCCAGCCCTGTCCCATCTCCTCATCTGGTCCTGTGTGTGGATCAGATGGCCACAACTATGCCTCACAGGTAAACCCAACCAATACACACACCACCCAGCTACACTTACCTCCAAACCCACACCCACAAACACCCAAGTCCATCTGTCTTCTCATCGTTTTCCAAAGAGAGACCTGGCGGGAGGGCATTTTTGCTTCAAACCGTGTGCACACATCCATGGCTGCTCTCTGCTTCCTCAGACTGCATGCACAGCTGAGTGTAGGGTTAGAGAGGAGAAGCTTGGAGGGGAGAGAGTCTCCAGAGATGCACAAATACAGAGAGACGTGATGAATGGCCCCCCGGGGGATTGAGAAGCAGAGGGTTGCAGTAACTCCCTCCCATGTGTTCATTGATCTATCCTTTGTCTTCAAAGTGAGGACTTGTGACCTTGTTGAGATGTAGAAGGAGAAGACCCGATTATTCCTATTCATTCTAGGCTCGTATCAAGGAAAGGCTGTAAACTGAATGAGGTTGTATTTGGGCACCATTGATCTGTATCTAGGACATTACTCATTTCCCTTCTCTTCCTCATTGTCCCTGTTTTTGTGTGTGTGTGTGTTTGTATGTGTGCGTATCTGTGTGTTCCAGTGCAAACTGGAGCAGCAGGCATGTCTGACAGGGAAGGAACTGACCATGACATGCTCAGGCCTGTGTCCCTGTCCAACCACCTCTTCTGCCATGGTAACAGAGAGCAAGCATGGTGAGTACAACACACACGCACGCACCAACACATGCACACACACAGTGTCTGTACAGTGTTGCAAATCCTCTTCCCCTGTCGCTCCCTCCCTCAGTTGAGAGCTGTACTGGACAGGACCTGGCTGATCTGGGGGACCGGCTGAGGGACTGGTTCCAGCTACTGCAGGGTAACGCCAAGCAGAACAACAACACCAAGGCTGGGGCCAGCACCACAACAGCGGCAGCCAGCACATCAGGTGAGAGTTAGTATAGATCTGCACTGTACCAGGTGAGTTAGTATAGACTTGCACTGTACCAGGAGATTTAGTATAGATCTGCACTGTACCAGGTGAGTTAGTATAGACTTGCACTGTACCAGGAGAGTTAGCATACACATGCACTGTACCAGGCGAGTTAGTATAGACCTATTGTGTACCAGGTGAGTTCGTATACACCTACAGTGTACCAGGTGAGTTAATATAGACATACAGTGTACCAAGTGAGTTAGTATTGACTTACAGTGTACCAGGTGAGTTAGTATAGACCTCATGTGTACCAGGCGAGTTAATGTAGTCCTGCACTGTACGAGGTGAGTTAGTATATACTGTACCTACAGTGTATCAGCCATGTGAGTTAGTATAGGCTTACACTGTACCAGCCATGTGAGTTTGTATAAATTTAAACTGTACCAGGGGAGTTAGTATGGACAGTCTTACACTGTACCAGGAGAGTTAGCATAGTCCTGCACCTTACCCAGTGAAATATCTAGTGAGTCAGTAAATAATATCTTCCATGTATGTGTGTGTCTCTTCAGTCCTGGAAAGGAGTCTGGTGGCTAGCTGTAAGGACTCCATAGGTTGGATGTTCTCCAAGCTGGACACAAACACTGACCTGTACCTGGACCAGGCCGAGCTGTCAGCCATCAACCTGGACAAGTACGAGGTGTGCATCCGGCCCTTCTTCAACTCCTGCGACTCTTACACGGACGGGAAGGTCTCCACCGCTGAGTGGTGCCTCTGCTTTTGGAGAGAGAGTGAGTAGACTACTGTCAAAGTCAAAGTGCCTTATTTGTCAATTGCACAGTATAATACAAGGTTATTCTGAACAAATAACATTTTAGGATATGGCAAGCAACAGCTACTCAATAGGAGTAAACATTTGTATTGTTAAAATTTGTAACAAAAAGGGCAAGAATAGTAACAAATAGAAATAAAACACTAGCACCAGTTTCAGAACCAGTAAATATGTGGAATATAGACAGTAACAATAGTATTACATATCAAAAATAGTAAAAGTGCCTACGGATGTGTACATTAAATTGTGGTGATTGCACAAGGGAAGGGACGAGAGCATACATTGAGGTGATCATGGGATCAATGTGCTCACTGAGATTAATGTTGCTGATTGAGAAGCCTGACAACCTGGGGAGAGAAAAACTGTTGGTGAGTCTGGTAGTCCGTGCTTGGATGTTCTGGTAACTTCTTCCACAACAATCCATGGCCTGGATGGCTGTAGAAGTTTCTGTGCTTTCCTGAGGCGTGTGGTAGATGCCTTGCACAGAGGGGAAGCTTCAGCGAATGATGTGCTTCTCTGTCTTCAAGACCCTCTGGAGGGCCTAGCAATCAACAGCAAAGCAGCTGCCATACCGCTGCAGCCGGTGAGAACGCTCTCAACGGTGCACCTGTAGAAATTGGTGTAAGTTTTGGCAGACATGCCAAACTTCTTGAGTCTCCTCAAGAAGTATAGGCACTTTTGGGCAGTTTTCACCCCTTGCAGCTGATTGCCTGGGCCAAGAAAGGTCATCATTGATAAAACACACTAAGGAACTTGAAGCAGGAGACTGTATCCACTTCAGCTCCATCAATGTGAATGGGGGCATGGAGGTTGTTGTCCTGACACCATGCAGTCAAGACGTTAGCCTCCTCTCTGTAGGCGGTCTCATGTTTGGAGATGAGACCCAGGATGGTGATGTCATCAGCATTTACATTTAGTCATTTGGCAGACGCTCTTATCCAGAGCGACTTACAGTAAGTACAGGGACATTCCCCCCGAGGCAAGTAGAGTGAAGTGCCTTTCCCAAGGACACAACATCATGTGGTGCAGCGGAGAATCGATCCGGCAACCTTCTGATTACTAGCCCGACTCCCTCACCGCTCAGCCATCTGACTCCAGTAAGCAGCAAGCTTGGGAATGAGCCCAAGCTTGCTTGGCTTATCCAGGTGGGCAGTGTGCACTGCAGGGCGATGGCATCTTTTTAAGGGGTCCATCTTCTATTGGGTCACAGGGGCGGTATGCCAATGTAAGGGGTCCAAAGTGTCTTTTGCTATACAAAAGGGATGGTGTTGAGTTCATCGGGAAGAGAGGCAACAGGCTGGGCATCACTGTTACTTCTCCCTCTGTAGCCTGTGATGGAGCGCAGTTTACGCCACATGCGCCTCGGGTAAGAATCTGTGAGTATTTGTCAGAGAGGAAGAGAGAGAGAAGGAGAGAGAGGGAGACAGAGTCAGGGGTATATAGCAGCAGAGAAGCAGAGCGGGAGAAAAATAACACCTATGCTTGTTTTCCGCAGTTTTTGACCTTGTGACCAGACATTTAGACCCCCGTCCACCCGTCCACCCCCCACCCCTGTACACCCCACTTAGCACAGCTACCTCTGAGGCCTCCCCCAGTCCGTCACACTTTGTCTGTCCCTCATTTTCTGGCTCCCCTGTGATCGAGGGGAGTGGCTGCCGCCAAGCGCTTACAACATCACTGGCGCTTGTTTACAGCCTGGTCCTCCCTCAAGCTCTCCAAGATTGCAGCTGTCAGACAGCAAGCCAAGCAGAATCCATGACCTGGTTTGGGAGAGGACAAGCAGCTTAAGTAATACTGTGAAATCAGTGGACACTTAGTTTGGGCTTAAGCCTCTGATTAAGCAACTTTTTATATTACTCATCTCCTTTTAGAATTGTTGGTATTTCAAGTTTCTATATGCCCCATTGCCCCACTTTCTTCTCTGTTTGTCTGTCATCTAGCCATCTTTTAGTCTGAAAGATCCAAGGGTTGGTTCAAAGGGTACACAACGTTTTAGTGCCGACTTTTGTGTTCCTTTCCTTTCCTCAGAGCCCCCCTGTCTGTCTGAGCTTGAGAGGATCCAAGTACAAGAGGGAGGCAAGAGAAAGTTTGGTACGTATAATGCTACGTGTGTGTATATTCAATTCCATTACTTAGAAGAGCTTCGTCAAACAGATAACAAGAGGCAGGCCGGGATAATCCTTGATCGGACTTGTGGATTATAACTTGATACTGACAGACGGAAACGAAGGACAGCCGCCCGTATGTGTATGTGTGTGTGTATGTGTGTGCGTGCGTGTGTGTGTTGCAGACTTGGCAGGGTGGTAGGGTTCTGAATCAGGACTCTCCAAGGACACAGGACAAAATCAGGGCTGAGCTGACCGTAGATAAACATTGCCGGCCTGCTGAGCGTTTTCCTTGAAACCCTGTCTTCTGGCAACATCAATCTCCTTCAGCGTTGTCATTCTTTCCCTGTTAATGTTTTGTAATATTCAGTAAAAGATTATATCAACTTCTGAAACAGTTCATGTGCAAGGATTCGCCATGAGACTCACGCAATTCAACCATTTCCCATACTCTCATGCAACACCTTGTGTTTCTCTCGCTGAGAAGTAAGGGATAACTTGTCCCGCTACATCCAATTAATGGACAAGGCGCAGGCATACTGAGGTAAGATTTCTGCCGAGTTGATAGTTGACAAGTTGACTGGTTGTCCTTTACTTCTCAGCTTACGAAATAAAAGTTGTTGTTTGAGTGTGAGAAAGGGTTAAAATACGCACGATGTGGGCCCCGCTATGGACAAAGCTTTATTGTCGTTATATGAAAGTTAAAGTGCAGTGAATCTTGCTTAGCTTATTAATAAGTAGAAGGGATTTAATGCACCTGTGTCCTTCCTTGTCCCATAATAATCACCAACCCTATGTGTCTTGTTTTGTGCTGACTACACAGTTATTTACAACTAGCCTTAACAAATTGATTTGTATGCACGGAATCTGAAATTGAAGGCAACACTAGCAGCCTGCATGCATACATTCCATGCATTCTAACTACATACATTTCATACATACTTGCGAAACATTTCACTGAGGCACAGCTCCACATTGTGCCAGTAAGTATTACACAGTTGGATACACATATAATGTATGCATTCTGCATTATGCAATGTAACATTCTATGTGTGTTTATTAGGTCTGTTCATTCCCAGCTGTGATGAGGATGGCTTCTACAGGAAGTTACAGTGCGACAGAGGAGAGTGCTGGTGTGTCGACCAGAATGGCGGTGAGCTAGCGAGCTCTAGAATCCGTGGAAAGCCTGACTGTGGTGAGGCTGCCCTAATCTAATCTTGAACACACTCTCTGCAAAGACATCTGTACACATGCACACACGAACAGGGAAGAGATACCTATACACACCCCACATCAGAACCCCCCCCGTGCCACCCCCGCGCATACACATACACATACACTCTGTACAAAGCGTCCCTTATGTAATCCCATACAACAGCATCGCTCACTGAATGGGCCAGTGGCACATTCATGTGTCAGGGGGATCATTTGCATTCTAAAAGACTGCTTGTCGCCGCGAGAATAGCCTTTTAAGATAAATGGAGGCCGGTTGGACTGAACCCACGCCTGATAAGAATGGCTCCCCTGGCAAGGCTTAGAAATGGCCATTAACTCCAGACAAAGTCAAACACATGCCCTTTCTTTGCTAGTTCGGTCAATGTTTTTGAATTCATTTCAACATTTCTCATTACATTGCAATTGGCTTTTCATCGTCAAAAGGTACCCAGAGTAAACATCTGACCAGATTGCAATGCGATACTGGTCAGACACCATGAGTAATTAATTCTGTCTCATTTCCTTTCTCTTCCAGATGAAGAAGTGGCCTATTCAGGTGATTTTGGCAGTGGCGTCGGATGGGAGGATGAGGAAGAGAAGGAGACAGAGGAGAACACGGAGGAGGCCGATGAGGACGAGGGAGAGGTGGGGGAGGTGGACGACGGAGGATATATTTGGTGAAGCGCCGACGGTCCCTGCTGCAGCATAGCTACAGGATGATCTCTCTCCATCTCTATCTCAGACACATGAACACACACACACACATGTACGCACACACACACACACACAGGGATCCAGGAAACCTGACTGAAGATATGGACATTAAACCGCACTCAGAACAATGCTGACTAACCAATGGCTTGAAAGAGGAAAAAGGTGGTGGATGCAGGAGAAGGAGAAACGGATAGGGGAGGGGGGAGATGATCCGGTGCCCATGTCATGTTGGGGAGGGGGTTGTATCAATAGCTAGAACGTGGGATATCCAGAGGACATTAGTCCTTACTGGTAAATCTTTGTTATTTTTATTTCTGTTGTATGTGCAGGAACTTTCTCCTTGAGCAGCTTTAAGACTGGAGACTGGAAGCCTGTCCCAGGTGCTTGTAATGTGCTTGCGTTAGGAACCAGAGACGCTTAGGTCTCGTGTCCACAGTCCATCGAGGCTCCCCTTTTCTTTGTTTCTCTCCTTTGTCTGTCCTGATGAGAAAGAGATGGGGCCTGGCGTCCACCATGTTGGTTTCACCAGTGTGGTGAAGGAGAGAAGGCAAAGCGAGGAAAGCCCCTCTTGCACTCGTCGTTTCATTTCAAATGCTTTAGCTCGTGAGACAATAGTGCTCTGTTAAATTCAAGTATACTAAGTAGTGTTTCTCACACCTCACTCTTAAACGTGTATATACTATGTGTATCAGGTCGCCACATATTAGTCCTCCAACACCAATGCTTTGAACAACTAGACATGAGCTTAGCTTCAATTGACAAGTGTCCATTGTACCATCTGTGGATCAAAAATGTGTTTAATAATAAAATAAACTGATTTATGTGGCCTCACCAGGCCACCAAACATTTCTTTCTTTACTTTCTCGTCTTATCAAACTACCTCTCCTTCAATTCATTTTCCGCCTGATCACGAGTGACCCCTCTACCGAAAGTGGGTGGAAGGAAAGAAAATGCTTGGTTTCACCAGCTACCAAAGCAGTAATTCCCTCACTGACCCACATAAATAATTGCTCAATTCTGCATTGAAATACGGTAAGAATGTTTCCGGTTGGTTTGCATTGTAGCACTCTCACACCATCTGCGGATGAAGATGCTGCTCTGTAGATTCCAACAGGTCCAAAGGGCTTCTTTACTCTGCACCATATCTTACGTAGATCAGACTTCAGTGTTGTTGTGTTCAGTCGTTGGCTCAATTCCTTGCTTCACTCTGCCCCCTCTGTGGCTCTTAGGAGGCCGTAAGAAACACAATCTGGGCTCTATCTTGCATGTCACAATTGGAATAAAGCAACAGCTCGTTTCCCAGGCTCCTAAAGGCAGTATTCTGTCCCCTCAAACCTGTAAACTAGTGATTCCAGGATCAGTGAAGCATCGTGTTATCATGTATGCACACAGGCTTCTCAGTCCCCTCAAGCCATACGCATTGTGCTCATTCAAAGAGGCTGTAACCAATCCTTTGAAATACATATTTTTCTCACATTTTTCTCACACTGTATTTCTCTGATAATAGAATACAGAACCAGTAATATCCTGGAGGACCAGGCGTAAAATTTATTACAATAGTCCATACGCCAGGTTTTATGACAGTCCCACTGTGCAAAGGAAAGGAGAAGGAGTACCAGATGTCGGAAAGCAGATCCTGACAGCATCTCTCCTGGCTACCCAAAGGGACCAATCAGTCTCTGTAACATGTCAAGCTAGTCTTATTTTACCCCCGTTGTTCTGCTCTGCAACAACAACAAAAAAGGCATGTATAATGTTACTAGGTGTAAATTCTACATGGGAACATAAGGCTCATCTCCTTGACGTTAATATGTTGCATGGAGAAAACATTTCCTCCGATCTAATACCTCAGTGATCACAGAGGTAGTAAATGTTACAGGCATCCCTATCTGGGTAGTGTCATACAACATCTAGTACTCTCAGTAAATCAGTTGAATATGACAAAAAACATGAATCATTCAAGCTTTTATTGCGTGATGTCTGTTCGACTATAGGGTGTCGAAGTGTTCAGGACAAGACAAAAAAGACCACCTGTTTTCAATCATGTGTTTTTTTATGTCAAGGGTTCCAAGGCTAGTACTGTGGGAACATATGATTAATTTGTGTCAGACCATTTCCTGAAAAACACTAGAAAATTGATCACAGGAATGATGACACGAAACATAGCTTTTTCTCCCCAAATCATCTCTGAGGAGAGGGCGGAACTTCCCCACCACCGAAGAAAATCTGGGTGAAACATTACCTGAGCTTTATGGTTCCAGTCCTCTAATTCCGAGTTAACTTATACAATTTGTTTGTGAATCTTAAAACAGTTGTTTTCTTTTTACCAGTAGCAATAAGAAAAATAATTATTTATCGGTATGACACTCAACAAAAATTTCAAAACTGCTTATTCATTTCTTGAGGACACCACAGACATATCAAACAATTATTTCTCCCTCAAAAATAATGTTTCGTGGGTCATGTTTCACACTGTGTTCTATTTTGACAGGCACTTGGATAAGAATAACATAATAGGTTATCATAATCAAACCATTTTAAGTGCTAATTAGCTGTTGTGCATGTTCTCTGTGAAATGAAGGTACTTGGTATCTAGGTTGAGCAAAGTGCTATTGCCTAACGCCAAAATGTTGTTTGCTTGGCAGGGTGTCTCTTAGTCATTGTTCAGTCACAGTTTGCTCTGAGGAGCCTGTAGTCTCCAAACCCTCCGGACCCCCTCCTCTGTCTCGTCTAAGGCTCTGAACAGGCCAACATCACCCGTCTGGGCATATCGCCGCAGCAAAGGCTGGAGCACAGTCACTGGGATGCTGAAGTTCAGATGTGGGTAGGTCACCTTAGCAGTAAAGTCCCTGGTATTACTGCATACCAGACCTGAAATGCAGTTAAAGCAATGAACCACCCCCTAATGTACACAAAATGACAGGTCCTTACTCGCAATGACATATACTGCAGTGAATGAGTGCCCCCTACTGTTTGAATCAGTACTGAATTTCATAAATCATTTGTGAAAATAAAATCTCAATAGAATGTTACATTGATAACTTCCAAATGTGTAAATGAGAAATACAACTTGTAGTTGTATAAACCAATAATTAGGAATACACCCAATTAGGCAATCCTTACCGAGCAGCTCCCCTGAGCTCACGCGCACCACAGCGCCCCCACTGGTCCCTGCTTGTACTGCACAGGTGGTTTGCAGCATGATAGTCTCGGAACGCCAGCTCAGGGCCCTGGAGAGAATGCCGCGAGTCAAGGAGGGGCCACCACACCTTTGACCCAGCGCACCATAACCCACCACCACAACGTCTTCACCTGTGGTGGGAGGGGGGGTGACATGTACGCCCAGAAAAGCCGACAGTGAGTATAGCCTTCCGTTGCTATTATCATTTCATGACACAGTAATGATAGAACAAGCTTCAAAGTTGAAAAATAATTGTGCAGCTACTTGACTATATTTCTCAGTGACTGTATGACCTAGCTGAAATGATGTGGCCAAATGGGGCATCACTGCCTCGGGGGTGGGGTCTCTCAGTTGTACGATGGCTACATCATAGGGTGAAGAGTCCTTGGTGGAGTAAAGCACATCTCCCATCACATCATTGTACCTGTGGAGCAAAAGAAAAAGACGAGGAAGCTTGGGAAACTATTCCAGCAGATTAGGCATCTTCTTCACTAAAGTCCCAAAAGAAGAAAGGACAGGCCACTTGATAAGGGTTAGTACATGTAGGTAAACGGTTTTACCTGTCATTGCTGTCAAATTTCAAGGTGACGACAGATTTTCCATTGACAACATGCCTGCAGGTCAGAACCAACTGAGAGCTGACAAGGATCCCAGAGCCCCAAAACTGTCCACTGTCTACCAAGGCCACAGTGGGATGTCTCTGGATGGCCCAAGTTTGGGTTCTACTCTCAAAATCTGTGGGTTCCTCTTGAAGGTGGATGTCTCCCATAGGATCATGAATCTTCATACAACGCATGATGTTGTTCAGGATCAGTTGGAGCGAGCACACCAGTGTCAGTCCAATCAACTCACTGGCTTTCCAGCACAATGGAGACACAATTAAGCCAGCAAGGTATGCCTGGTCTCCGTTGGGGATGAAGAGCCCCCCTCCCTCAGTGCCAGGTAGGCACCGGGCATCTGTAAGGATGACGACATTCTCCTCCCCAGCCAAGTTACTGATGATGCCCTTGCTCAGGGTGCTCATGAAGAGATCAGGGCAGAGATTGCCAAATGGAGAGCCGCACGCCCATACTGGGCAGCCCTTTCGGAGAGAAGAGCTGTTAACCATGGGTATAGGTCCTGATTTGGACACACCTGGTTTCAAACCAGGTGCCTTCAGCACAGCAAACCAGCTCAGGAATTCAGAGTCCCTGACCATCTCTGCCTCCTCCTCACCGCCGTAGAAACCCCATTTATCTGATCCTCTGAACATTTTGAGAAAAGCTTCTCTGAACTCCACGCAGTTGATTAAAAAAAGAAGTTCTGCTGTGGCCTGAAGTGGGTTTGAGGAGGGGCTGTCTGCCACTGTGCATGCCTCATAGGCGCACTGGTTTGTTTCCAGTTGTCGTTGCTCCGAGTAGTTTATACATATTTTTAGATTGTCATTAAAACTGTCGGGTGGTAGAAATCTGAGGTCTGGGGAGACAGATTCTTTGGTATTCATAAATCGAGAGAACAGACCACTACAGAGAACGACTCCTGCTTGTGGGTTCAGAATGACACCACTACAACTCAGAGGCCTCTGATCAGAGTAAGACCCGGATACTGTTACAATACAACAAGCCCTTTCTGTCGATTCCATTTAATTACTTTGCGGTTGTGAATGTCAACTCTTACTTGTTGTAGACGGTTTACACACAGCCTGCAGAGTTAGCTTGTTATGGTGGAAGCTAGCTAGCTACAAGTTATTTAGCTAGTTAGTTACAAATAGGCTACTATGTACCCCCACAATAAGACGAATCATTCAAAACATTGCAACTTGCTCTACTGATTATAATGTCAGTGACAAGATAATGATGGGCAGCTAAAAAGTCGTTAAAAAACTGACAAGACAAACATGCACAACAATATCGGTAGCTGAGCTGCGGATCCGTGCAAACAGTTATTTACAACCCCTACTTCCTCGATGTCATTGGTGAAAGCGAGGGGATTGGCTGATGTGTCTTCTGAACGAAAGCCATTGGCTCTGTTTTGAACGTGCGAGTTGCGACCAAGCCCCCACCCCTCGCCCCTCGGCTTGAAGCAACGGCCCCGGTGGATGTAGGTGGTATTGCATGTACGGTTAGGTTTCTGACTCTTCCGTTCGTTTTTATTCTATTTACTCCATTCAACATTTACAAAACCCTCAACAATTTTTGTTTGATTCTCGAACCTGGCTCAAACTACTAGCTTTTTCATAGAATAATTTTTCGATTCGAGAACTGCAGGCTGTGTAGCCGAGCGCATTTTCTCAAGAGCAACTGCACGGGTTCAAGTGACGACACAGCTATTTCATGATTGGCCAGACTCACACACGACAACTTTGACGCGTGTTTTGGAATATCGGACACCTTCAGTTTCGCCAACGCTCAAAAAAGTTTAATTGAATTAAAAATGTGTTGAAGAAAGGGTTTTAGTCAACCTCTTCACTAACGGAAAGACTAAGTTAAATTATAAATAAAGTAAAGTAAGCAAACAGCGCTTGATCGGCCATGACTGACATCAACGCAGCAAACCACGAGAAGCTGGAATGTCCGACTTCACAGAGCCGTTTTCAACTCCTCCCCGACTGCAAGCGGCTACTCTCGCCGGTCGTTTAATGCAGCCGCAGCCCACTGCTGCTTCACTGCAGGTGTAAAATACAAACAGAGAATGTGTAGGGAGAACAATGGGGAGAACTGCCACTCTCGGGAAACGTTATTGGAAACCTCCGGGTTCTGAACTGGTTGCAGTTCCATATGAAGGCACTAACAAGTGAGTGCAGAATGAATGGAGGTCTTTGGAGCTATACCCCTCAAAATCCACTTTTCTCAGGATATCATTTTTTGTCTAGTAATTTGAAATCTGAATTCGAAAGGGGAAGCAAAAAAATACACACTGCTGGCTCACTTCCTTTTTTCTCTTAAGGCATCGACAACACAGCTGACAGTAGTGATGGGAAGTTCAGTTCATTTTACTGATTCGGTTCTTTGAATCTCGTTCAGTAAAATGAACAAATCTTTTTTCGAGTCATTTGTTCATTTCAACGGGGGGGGGGGGGCTATACGTCCACTGCAAACACGTATGATATTCTCATGTAGGTTAGTGCATGACATGTGCACCAGCAGATACTATTTCAAAATAAATTCCTGCACTACAATAATGTATCATGAGTTTGTAAGATTTGGTCATGTATTCACACTAGCATTTAATTATCACGTCAAACAATTACACTGCACTAAACTGTAAGTGTAAATGTAAAGTGAAAACAACAAAACCAGTCAGTATGATGACTTGAGCGAATATCATTCATTCACGTCTTACTAAAACAGCGGCCACGCAAAAGGGAATAAGGAAACTGTTTCCTCTACTAAAAAATACAATGCGGGTCACGTGAAAAAATGATCCAAAGACTCGTAGAAAGACCGAGTCGGGAAATGAACAAATCGTTCGTTTCCTCTAGCTACAGAGCCTATGCAGGTCACGTGAAAAATGATCCAAAGACTCGTAGAAAGACCGAGTCGGAAAATGAACGAATCGTTCGTTTCCTCTAGCTACAGAGCCTATGCAGGTCACGTGAAAAATGATCCAAAGACTCGTAGAAAGACCGAGTCGGAAATGAACAAATCGTTTGTTTCCTCCAGCTACAGAGCCTATGCAGGTCACGTGAAAAATGATCCAAAGACTCGTAGAAAGACAGAGTCGGAAAATGAACGAATCGTTCGTTTCCTCTAGCTACAGAGCCTATGCAGGTCACGTGAAAATGATCGAAAGGCTCATAGAAAGACCGAGTCGGGAAATGAACAAATCGTTTGTTTCCTCCAGCTACAGAGCCTATGCAGGTCACGTGAAAAATTATCCAAAGACTGGTAGAAAGACCGAGTCGGGAAATGAACGAATCACTCGTTGAGAGGACTCGTTACTCCCGAGTCCTTATAAGGATTCATTCAAAATGAACGAATCGTTCACGAACGACACATCACTAGCTGACAGGTTCTCCCTGTCAATACACATGCTAGAAAAAGTTTTGGCTTGCTAATGTTGTTGCTAAAGTTGCTAATGCTCTGACATTCTGATTCCGCTTCGGATGCCATCAAGCGGGAGCTCTGGTCGTATCAGTCCTTCACTAACCGAACAGAATTCATTAGCAGAATGCTAGCGTGTTATGGGCAACAACGACTCCCCTGTAAGAAATCAAAACGACATAAGTACTTGTTCATTCAACTATCGACCTAAAATTCATGTTGAACATGCAAAAACTACAATCAAATCTGAGATTTCTCAACGACAATGAGGCAACAGAGACAAATTTAGCCGTTTAGATCCATAGACTCCCATTCAACATGCACTCGCTCGCGATCATCCCCAGTGGAACTCTGGTGGAACTGTAGCCAAATTCGGTACAATGGGACTTAATAGGGAGTGGACAGGCTCTCCTTAAACAGGCTCTGATTCAAACAACGAAAATCACCTGTTAACTTAATTTAAATTTGGAAGATCTATAGACTAATACAATAACAGGCTTAAATGAACTGAAAACATAAGTTTACATTTACATTTATGCATTTAGCAGACGCTTTTATCCAAAGCGACTTGCAAGAGAGAGCTTTACAAAAGAGCATAGGTCACTGATCATAACAACGAGGTAGTCCCAAACATTGAAAGCAGCCAAAACATGAAGCATACATTGGGAAAAGTGCCAAAAGGGAAGACCCATAAGAGCATGCATTTATACAAGTTACAAATTAAAACAACATGAACCACAAAAAGTGCAGGACTGTATTTGTAGAAGAACAATCAACAGTAAAATATTTCACAGCGAGTACAAGACTTAACTTCGTTATAACTAACCTACAAGAGCAACAAGTCACTCAATAAGAGTCATTGTGATCCTGGAGGAAACTGACAACAGGTCCAGCCAAGCATTCCTAAGTGCCGTTGTACTCCCGGAACAAGTGCGTCTTGAGCCTTTTCTTGAAGGTGGGGAGACAGTCAGTGTCCCTGATGGAGGTGGGGAGCTGGTTCCACCATTGAGGAGAAGAGCTTGTGTTGGGACCGGGCAGTCTTGAGCGGTGGGACCACCAGGCGGTTGTCTGAGGAAGACCGTAGTTGACGGGTGGGGGTGTAAGGTTGCAGGAGAGACTTGATGCAGTCCCGTTCACTGCTCGGAAGGTCAGTACCAGGGTCTTGAATCTGATACCGGTGTTGATGGGTAGCCAGTGGAGAGAGATGAGGAGCGGGGTAACACGGGAGCGTCTGGTTAGATTGTAGAGCAGGCGGGCCGCTGCGTTCTGAATCCTCTGAAGAGGGCGGGTTGCACATGCTGGGAGACCAGCGAGCAGCGAGTTGCAGTAGTCCAACTTGGTGAGGACCAGTGCTCGGACTAGCAGCCGGGTGGAGTGCTCAGACAGGTATCTCCTGATCTTCCGGATGTTGAGGGTGAATCTACAAAACCGGGAAACTGCGGCAATGTGGGCTGTGAGGGAGAGCTCGTCATCCATGGTAACCCCAAGGTTCCTGGCAGAGGATGAAGGGGTCACCGTCGCAGATCCCAGGGTGATTGACAGACCATGGGAGATGGAGGGTTTAGCCGGGATGATGAGAAGTTCTGTTTTGGCGAGGTTCAGCTGGAGGTGGTGCTCGGTCATCCAGACAAAGATGTCTGTGAGGCAGGCCTCAATCCTAGCTCAGATCCCCGGATCAGTCGGGGGGAACGACAGGTACAGCTGCGTGTCGTCAGCGTAGCAGTGGTAGGAGAAGCCATGGGAGGTGAGGATTGGTCCAAGTGAGGTAGTGTACAGAGAGAAGAGGAGGGGGCCAAGGACGGAGCCCTGTGGGACACCAGTGGAGAGCTGGCGAGGGCCTGACAGTTTGCCTCCCCAGGAGACCTGGTAGGATCTCCCGACAGGTAGGATGAGATCCACTGGAGTGCAGTGCCAGTGATGCCCATCTCAGAAAGTCTGGAGAGCAGGATCTGGTGGTTAACCGTGTCAAACGCTGCAGAAAGGTCCAGCAGAATGATGACGGATGACCTGGAAGCCGCTCTGGCAGACTGGAGGGCAGTGGTGACTGAAAGAAGGGCAGTCTCTGTGGAGTCTTGAAGCCCGATTGGTTGGGGTCAAGCAGGTTGTTCTGAGAGAGAAAGTAAGACAGTTGGTTAGATACAGCACGTTCAATTGTTTTTGAGAAGAAGGGTAGCAGTGATACCGGTCTGTAGTTCTGGAGGACGGCAGGGTTAAGGGAGGGTTTTTTGAGTAGAGGGGTAACTCTGGCCTGCTTGAAGGCAGAGGGAAAGGTGCCGGAGGTAAGAGAGGAGTTTAGGACATGGAGAAGAAAAGTTATGAAGGAGGGGGAGATGGTTTGAAAGAGAGGGGAGGGGATAGGATCAAGGGGACAGGAGGTGGGGCGATGAGAGAGAATGAGGTCAGAGATCCCTGCCTCGGACAGAGGAGAGAAAGAGTTTAGACATTTAGTTGGGTCAGTCGTGGAGGGTGAGAGGGTAGGAAAGGTGGGTTTAAGGAACCGACTGCTAATGTCAGCGACTTTTTTCTCAAAGAAGGAGGAGAAGTTGTCTGCTGTCAGGGTGGGGGAGGTGGGTTAAGAAGGGTGGAGAAGGTAGAAAAAAGCTTGTGGGGGTTTGAAGCAGAGTTAATTTTGTTCAGAAAGTAGAGGGTTTTAGCACCAGTTATGTGAGAAGATAAAGATTTAAGGAGGGAGTGATACTTATCAAGGTCCAGACCGTCTTTGGACTTGCGCCATCTCCTCTCAGCTGCCCTAAGGGTGGACCGCTCTTCACGAATAACATCCGTAAGCCACGGGCAGGAGGGAGAAGATTGCGCAGGCCTGGTTGACAGGGGACAGAGAGAGTCAAGTGATGCAGTTAGATTGGTTAACAAGGAGTCGTGGCAGTGTTAGTGGGGTGGGACGAGAACTCGTCAATGGGAGGGAGGGAGGATGTTACAATAGAGGAGAAATGGGAGGGGGATAGGGAGCGGAGGTTGAGGCGGAAAGTTACAAGGGGAGGGGACGTAGGAGGGGTTGGAGGGAGAGAGACAGAGAATTGGATAAAGTCGTCAGGGCTATTTAGCTACTTTCTACAATGACCCTAATTATGTAAACAAAGGCCAGGGTCTCACGCAGCGGCAAGTACCCTGAACTCGATCTCTAGCTAGCTACTTTACTTAACGGCCTGGATAACTGCTGTCTATCAGCCCTGCCCAGACACAAGATTTAGCAAAAACACACAATACAATACTACAAGTTGAAGTCACTTACTTAGTCAGGAGACAGTCACGATGTACACTCAGTAAAACACTATTCGCTCAGTTGTATGACTCAGTTGTATGACTTACAGTTCTCAAGGAAGCACACACGCAATCTCAACTGCGGTGTGAAGCGCATGTCCCTGCTATTCTCTGACGTGCACTCTTAACAATTTCTGATACTGTCACCGTGGCGGCAGAAATGTAGGTGGCAGGCCACAAAATCAACATAGAGGAAACTGCTGTATTCAGTGTTGGACAGTCACTACTTGTAGCTTAGCTAGTAACTTAGTATTTTGGTGGTTGCTTCACTATTTCCTGAATTAGTGGCGTTTTTAGACCCTTTGTAGGGGTGCTCAAGCAAATTTAATCTCATCACCCCTAAAAATAATAATAATAAAAAAAAAATATTGGGTGTGCTTTGCCTTCGGCTAAGGCACAACCATTGTTATCTCACATATATATTATTATTATTATTTTCCCACCCCTAAAACTTTGTCAATATTTGGACTACATACACAATGCCCTCAGTCCTGCAGAGTAGGAGTGTACCTGGATCACAAGGCAGGTACTCTGTCCTTCTACAGTGTCGTCTCTGACTCAGTTACCCTCCTCCACAGAGTCCAGACCACCTTCACCCAAACACTCTACGCTGGGTTTGGGATGGGTAACGGTGGTACCAGTGCAGAGATTATGAAGCTGTGGTAGAGGGTCTTGTAGAGGAGTGAGACCTTCATACAATCATACAGAACCCTGTCATTGTTTTAATTGGTTTATAATCATTGTTTTTTTGTTGTATAATTTCTGCTATTTCACCTTGATGATTGTATATGATCATTTAGTCTTGGCTCTACTGGACACTAGAAATCACTGTCTACTTCCTGTCCTGCTACTCGGTAAATAGAGTTTTAACTCTAAGTCGGGACTGCACCCGATTACATCAAGTCTCTCCTGCAGCCTTACACCCCCACCCGTCACCTACGGTCTTCTTCAGACAACCGCGCCTGGTGGTCCCACCGCTCAAGACCGCCCGGTCCCAACACAAGCTCTTCTCCTGTATGGCCCCCCAGTGGTGGAATCAACTCCCCACCTCCATCAGAGACACTGACTGTCTCTCCACCTTCAAGAAAAGGCTCAAGACGCACTTGTTCCGGGAGTACAACGGTACTTAAGAATGGTTTGCTTGACCCGATGTTAGTTTCCTCAAGAATCACAATGACTCTTGCTTAGAGACTTGTTACTCTTGTGGTTAGTGGTAACTGATTTATATTTTTGTACTCGCTGTGATACATTTGTTTTTATTGTTGCTTGTTTTTCTACAGGTACACTTGCACTTAGCGGTTCATGTTGTTTAATTGTAACTTGTTTAACTACATACTCTTCCCTTTGGCACTTATTTTGGTTGTTCACAATATGTGCTTCATGTTTTGGCTACTCGCAATGTTTTGGGGCTATCTTGTTGTTATTATCAGTGACCTATGCACTTTGTAAAGCTCTCTCTCTTGGAAGTCGCTTTGGATAAAAGCGTCTGTTAAATGAATAAATGTAAATGTAAACTAACGATGTGTTGTAATGTTTGGGTACATGTGCTACTCACTATTTAGATAGAAGTGTTTATAACTGCTGTTGTTTAAGTGATCAGTTCATAGTTCTCTCTCTGCTACTTTGAACTCATGCTGGTGGTTATAATGACCTGAACAGCTGCATAAAGACATGTGAAGCTGAAAGACATCTCTCATTATTTAGACTGTAGAAGAAGGATGTGTGCTTCTAACACATCTATAGTCTTTGGTCTATCTCCATCTCTTTCTCTCCATCTCTATCTCTCTTCCTCTCTCTATTTACATTTAATCATTTAGCAGACACTCCTATCCAGAGCGACTTACAGTAAGTACAGGGACATTCCCCCCAAGGCAAGTAGGGTGAAGTGCCTTGCCCAAGGACACAACGTCATTTGGCACGGCGGGGAATCGATCCGGCAACCTTCTGATTCCTAACCCAACTCTCTCACCGCTCAGCCATCTGACTCCTTCTATTTCCATCTCACCCTTCATCTCTCAATGCAATGTTGCACTTTCCCCACTTAATGGAAGTGCAATCACAGGTTAACTGGACTGGATGATTTCTCTCTGGAAATCCAATTTCTGAAAATTGAATTGAATGAAAATATGCATGCATGCCTTTCTTTGCAGCCCTTTTACCGTTCTGGTGCCACCTGGTGTTTTAAATATGAAACTGCATCTCGAGTGTTTGTATCATTAGGTAAGTTCGACATGGACTTTGGCTGCATGAAACGCTGCGAGAGTAGCCGCTTGCAGTCGGGGAGGAGTTAAAAACAGCTATGTAAAGTGTCGGACATTCCAGCTTCTCGTGGTTTGCTGCGTTGATGTCATGTCCGATCAAGCGCTGTTTGCTTACGTTATTTACAATTAAACTTAATATTTCCGTAAGTGAAGAAACGGACTAAAACCCTTTCTTAGACACATTTTCTATTCAATTGAACTATTTGGTCCGGATTTGAGCATTGGCGAAACTGAAGGTGTCAGACTAATTACAAAACATGCGTCGAAGTAGTCGTGTGTGAGTCTGGCCAATCATTAAATAGCTACTTCACCAACTTCACGGAGCTGTTTTTAACTCCTCCCCGACGGCAAGCTTCTACTCTCGCCGGTCGTTTCATCACTTAAAAGTTTTTTATCCACGGTTACTTGAGCTCTAAATCAATGTAATTTGTCATACGTAAAGTGAAGTTTCCCTACGTTTTAACATTTGAGACCTAATGTTTTTAAAGATCAAAGCTATGTTGCAGTCCTAACACTTATGAAGGTAAGTGCTAGGCTAGTTTCTGACGTTGTATCCACGATTTGCGACTTTTGCTTGGGTTTAAACTAATTTCGGTACTAGCTAGCTCGATTGTGTTGTTAGCTAGATTAAGTGGTTGTCTTTATTAATGGGGATATTTTAGCACGTTGTGGAAAGCATATGTAATATGATTTAATGTTATGTAGATGCACAGTCTTCTGAGTCTCAAGCTACTTACTCCAGTTTTGTGAACTTTAATATGATCGCCCTCGTGGCAGCATAAAGATAGCTGTGTTCTGTATTGTTGCTCAAAAACGTTCCGTCATTTCTTTTTCGTTGTAGCCTAACTATCTGTTTTTAAATTGAAAATGAGACACATGCAATATAGTATAATAATATTATTGGATTTAAAACGTTGTAATTCCAATCCAGTAATTTTATTGTTAATTTACATGTAATGCTTATTATAGGCTATTATTATTTTGAAGAAAACCAAATTACTATGAGGAGTTGTATGCCAGAGATAACGTATTTATCACAGTGTTGTGTTTCTCCAGTAAAAGAGAAATCGGAGAAACATACACCTCTCACCAAATAATCAACATTACATATGCAAAGTGGACAATATGACAGACAAAAGAGTTCCTTCATGTGAAAGGTGAGTTCTCATTGGAACTGTTTCTTCCAGATTCCCTACTGGCCAATTATACTTGATCATGGGCGGAGACTAGACAAAGAAGACGCCTTAACGGTGCGTTCACACTGCAGACTTTTTTTTACCGCTCAGCACCGCCGGCCTTCCCACAGTGCACCACGCTCCGGGGCGTGTCAGACAGATTCATTTAGAGCTGTAGTTCTCTTAAATCACTGTTGTAGTTCGTATAATGTCATGGCAAATGTGCGGACAAAATACAACTTTTACACACATTAAGCAAAAATCCGACACGCATTCTAGATCTGACATGATCTTATCTACAGCACTCAATAGGTTTTTCCACACTTTTTTTAGGCTGAGTGAAAGATTAAATGCCACCCTCACTCTATGGAACGGGTCTTGTTCCAGCTGGAAAAAAAGATGCATCCGACATAAACGTTGACATGTGTAACCTTTTATTATATTACAAGAAATCTCTGCAAATCAATCGCTAGATTATGACTTGCCACTACACATTCAGTGTATGGATAGCGAGTGGCTGCCAGCCAGCATTTCAGCGTTGAATGTCAATCGTGTGCCGGGTGAGCTAGCTAGACTATGCAGCTAGCACAGAAGAAAGTTACGTAATGTGAAGAAACTGAATTTAAGTAGACAATACAACACACCAGGGACGCCGACAACCTCAGCAACCCTGCGCCAGGCATAATTTTTTGTTTATGTCTCTGTAATCGAACATAGACGTATCATACAATACTGGGTATGAAGACACACATACGATGAGTTGCTCTTCCATCTTGAAATTGTCAAACCTAGAAATGTTTACCATGACCAACCGTTGCTACGTTACAAGAAACAAGAAACCAACCCGATTGGCCATCGCTGGCGTTTTCACGCTCGTCATTTACATAAAGTTCAGAAAAATCCAACTTTCGCCGCCCCGCTCGCCTTCCCACAATACCCTACGCGAGCGTCGACGCCCCGCTCGCCTTCCCATAATGCCCTACGCGGGCGTCAACGCCTGGTTACATTGAAAATGAATTGGAAGCCGACGCCCCGCTCTGCCCGCCCCGCTGCAGTGTGAACCCACCGTAAGGCTCCAGAGAGACTACAGAGACTCAACCAGAGAGACTACAGAAACTTGAGCGGAGAGTCAACCAGAGAGAAACTCAACCAGAAACAGCAGTAACCAGACAGAGGATCAACTACAGAGAAAACATCTTCCAGAGACTAGATATAGGATCCAGAGAGAGCTGAATTATGAAGACACCTCACTGTGATACATGTGGGAAAAGCTTTGTCATATCCAATAACCTTAAAAAGCACATGAAGATCCACACTGGAGAGAAGCCCTACAGCTGTGACCTTTGTGATAAAACCTTTAGCCATGCTAACAGTTTTTAAAATTCACAGCAGAATCCACACTGGAGAGAGACGCTACAGCTGTGACCTCTGTGGCAAAACCTTTAGCCAGGCTAACAATTTCACAATTCACCACAGAATCCACACTGGAGAGAAGCCCTACAGCTGTGACCTTTGTCATAAAACCTTAAGCAGTGGTAACGGTCTAACAGTTCACCGCAGAGTCCACACTGGAGAGAAGCCCTACAGCTGTGAACTCTGTGATAAAACCTTTAGCCATGCCAACAGTTTCACAGTACACCGCAGAACCCACACTGGAGAGAAGCCCTACAGCTGTGCCTCTGTGATAAAGCCTTTAGCAGTGGTAACAGTTTAACGGTTCACCGCAGAATCCACACTGGAGAGAAGCACTACTGTGACCTCTGTGGTAAAACCTTTAGCAGTGGTAGCGGTTTCACAGTTCACAGCATGATCCACACTGGAGAGAAGCCCCACAGCTGTGACCTCTGTGACTATTCAGCTAAAACAAGAAGCCATCTGAAGTGTCACCTGCATGTCCACAATAGAAAAACCCCAAAGCAGTGATGTCTGGGCCCAAACTGTCCCAGTAGTAGTACTGTATAGGCTCGTTTGTTGCATATTTCTGTGAAACTTGCTAAATAAACATTAGCTAGCTACACTGTGTACCCTCAAAGTTAAATATCTAATACTTGTTTGGCCAATTTGATGGTGGAAAAAAGTTAAACCCTTTTAGTTATGGAGCGGAATATAGCTAGATAGCGCTAGTTCTTGGTGGGGGGGGGATTCAGTTTTTTCCACTTATCACCAGAATGGTCATCACTTTTAAACAAAATGTTTTTTTATTGCCCACATAATTATGTATATATTTGTAATAAAAGTGGTTGAAAAAAAAAAGAAGTACAAACAGAGAATATATATTTTTTTTAAATGCAGTTTGAAATCTTCTTGATAAAGGATGATTTTCCTCAAATAATCACGCATACATTTATGTAATTAGAAAGCACTTCTCTTCAATATGATATAAACAGGGCAAGTGTATGATTTAATACGATAATGAATGAAAATAAGAATGCATGCCTATCATTAGGGTTTGGTACCCAAACCCAGTTCCACTATGGAACCGGTTCCTACGCAACAGGTAGGAATCGGACCGGATTAGAATGCACATTTCGGTTCCTCATTCGGTTCTATTTAATGTGTCGACTAAAATATTTTCCCTCTGTCGCTCCAAAACTGACGTACAAATATCACACTTTCTCTGTAGTCTACCATTAGATGGCTACCGTAAATGTAGGCTACTTTCAAAATGCCCTATTTTCCCTCTGGACCTCAGTCGTTCCAGGACTTTTCTGTGTGGAGTTTACATGTTCTCCCCACACCTGCGTGGCTTTCTTCCGGGTACTCCGGTTTCTCCCACCATCATAAAGACATTGCATCGTATGAATGTTGGTGAATGAATGTTGGTTGTGGTCAGAGGGCGCTGATTGCAACTTATATTTTACTTTATTGTATATTTTATTTTAAATTGTATTCCACTTAGTATTGCTAGTTTATGTATCCTTAGTATAGTTAGACCATATATCTAAATTTAAGATTCCTATATGTTTATTGTATGCACCTTCCTGCCAAAGCAAATTCCTTGTCTGTGCAAACTTTCATGGCGAATAAATCCCTTTCTGATTCTGATTGGTAGCCACACTTCTGTCAGTCTGTCCCAGGGCAGCTGTGGCTACAGTTGTAGCTTACCATCACCGGTATGACTTAAAAACACTACCAACTGATGGAGCAGTTAGCGCTCGTCACCAGTCTTTCAGGGGAATGCATGAACAGTTAACATGCCCGATCTGAGAGTCCAACATGTGTGAAGCTGCGGCAAACCAAAAGACAAGCAGGCGGGTCGTCTTACAAGCACAGCGATTGGCAAAGTGCTGATTTGTTGATCCAAAAAAGGTCACGGCATCAAGTGTAACCGGTGTAGTCTGCATTGATTTATGGTGTGTGTGAGAACCACTATTTGATGACATCCCCCCTCCAACAATACCCCATTTCTCCCCTCCTCTCTCCTTCTTCCACTCTCTCTGCCTTCACCTCATCCCTCATTCTACCCTTTCTCCCCTGCACTCTTCTGCTTCTCCCTCCCTCCTGCTCTCCTCTTCCTCTTCTTCCTCTTTTATAAAAGAATAAGACAAACACCCCCCTTGCATACAAACACACCTGTGTGGGCAAAGATGTGTGAGCAGATGAGACCACTTGGGATCAATAAGAATGGTGCACAATGTTAATTGCGAAAAAGTCATTGGGAAATTGGGAAACTGTCAACATTCTCAACACAAACTTGACCAAACTATATGTATCTAAAAACTTTAGAAAAGCTGGTGTTTTATCTAATTTTTGTACTGAAGTACTGAAGTAAAGTGGCAGTGTACTATTAATGTGACACACAATAATTGGAAATGTCACAACCCTAAACACAAATAGCTTAGCAATTACAAGGGAGGTATAAACTAAATGCAAATGTTTTTAATGTATGTATTAATACAAAAAGTATTAATAGCTCCATTATAAATTTCAGAGTGGGAAATGGCTGCGGTGGTTGTTGAAGTGACAGATCCTCTCTGTCTTCGAAGTCAGGTCAGGAAGCAAGCGGCTGCCTCTATTGGTGAATCTCGCAGCTACAACAGAACGCCTTGGAAAGAGCTGCAGAGATCCTGCGGAAGAATCCTTTAATGGACTTTTTCTTCTTCTGTTTCTCTACGCTGGAGGACTCAGCAGGATCTGGGCCTGGTCAGGGAACACCATCACACAACAGGAGATGATGTCACACATAACCAGCACTGTCCATTTACTTGAAAAGAGCGTGTGTGTGTGTGTGTGACAATATATCATGATCTCACTTCCACAGTTGAGGGGAGTAACTGAGTTAGTCTTCTTCTGTCCTTTGGCAGCAGCACTCTGTGTGACCTTGGTGACAGCATTGGTCTTCTTTCTCATCTGGGATGGAAGTGAGACCAAAGACAAACATAGTTCCTTAAAATTATTAAGTGTTTTACATTATGTTGACGGGAAATAAATGAGCAAAGTCTAGTTCAGGCATGGCACTCTGGCAGCGCGCGTCATCCACTCATTAACTACACCTGTGTTAGCCTGCTCAAGCCCATTGAGCTACGTCCGATTAGGCGGCATTCAAAGGCTGCGCAGATACACACACACACTCACCCCCGGTTGCTGTATGATCTGTGCTGCTGCCAACCTCCACCCTCCCCTTCTCCCCCTTGTCATCTGTATGTTCTATCCATCAGGGGGATTATATCTCTATCTGCTCCCTGCCTCATATTCTATGTATGTATGTTGCTCGCTAATGCTGCTCGCTAAGGTAGGGACTGGGTCTCCTAGATACATACACTGCCAAAGTCAAACCTATTTCCATGTCTATGGTTATCAATAAATGCTCAAATTTAATACGTGAGTGTCTTGACTGAACTACATTAACTGTAACTATATATCTAATGTGATGGGATGGGTGTAGCTATGTGGTAGAGCATTTGGTTGTGGATCAAGATGTCAGAGGTTCAAATCCTCCGTGTGCGGCTTTGAATAAAGAAATCTGCTAAATAACTACATCTACTGTTTACTACTCATACATAATGTATTCTTCAAATGCATACATTGAACCCTTTCTTGTCCTAGACTGCGTTCAGGTCACGTCTACCCAGTGCCAGTGTGTGTGGAGTTGTTTTCAGCTTACAAAGGTGAACCATCTTTGGAGGCCGGAGGGTTTGGTCTTTCTTAGATGGTCCAGATTGTCCCCATCTGGGCAGAGGTCCAAAGCCATGGAGCTCCTGGAGATGGAGGAGCTGATGGAGGTTTGGGAGTGCCAAGAGGAGGATAAATCAGAGGTGGAGGAAGAGGAGGAGTGGCAGAACCGGGAGGTGGAGGATAAATCAGAGGTGGAGGAAGAGGAGGAGTGGCAGAACCGGGAGGTGGAGGAGGATAAGTCAGAGGTGGAGGAAGAGGAGGAGTGGCAGAACCGGGAGGTGGAGGCGGATGAGGAGCTATCGTCAGAGAGCTCAGATCCGTCATCTATCCTCACATTTGTTCTTAAGCTGGAGCTTCCATTGGCCTTTTCCAAGCCAGCAGAGTCCTGAGCATTCTCCTTCCCCTCACAACCTGTTTCAAAACGGACGGTAACATCCGACACAGCAGGAGCGCGCCATTCCTCGGCGTGGCGGCAGATCACCGTGGCGATGGTCTGGGCCAGGCAGCAAATGGCTCCCGCTTCTCCGTGGCGAGCAGAGCGGAGCAGGGCCCTGCTACTGTTAGAGCTGAGTGACAGCTTAGCGTAGCCCGCCTCCAACATGGCCTCAAGGGCGTCTGTGCCACTGAAGAACGGGCTCTGGGGCTGGTGATCCAGGATGAGGCCGATCCCGTCTTGGGTCCAAAGAATCCTTCCCACTTCCTGAAGGAGAGTAGCCTCTAGCTTCGAGGGGGTGGGGGCGCTGGTGGTCGAGGGGGACTCCTGGAGGGCTAGGTGTACCATCAGCCCGTGCAGGAGGTCCCGCAGGGTCTGGTGGTGCAGGGCACTGGGCCCGGAGGTTGTCCAAACCTTCTCCTGGATCCGAACCTCCCCGGGCTGGAGGGAGGGGGTCTCAGAGGGCCTTGGGGGCAACCAGGAAATGATGATGTCAGCCTTCTCCGACTGGGAAACTTCCTGGTTGGTGAAGCCTAAACTCAACTCTGGGTTGGGACTTCCTGTTGTCCCTTCCTGGTCAGTGGCTTCAGAAGAGGAGCTGCGAAGGAGATCCGCCAGCCTGGCCATGGCCTCAGCATCAAGGCCTAGCGCAACAAAACACACTCACACTTTTAAGTATCTTATTATTATTATAGCTATTACCTATACTTTTCTTTAAACAGTGATTGACTTTGATCGCTAACATTAATATTATAGTTATTAACTCTACCTACACTGTCATTCAGCAGTACTGTAACACTTACAACTCTAGTTATACAGTGTTACTAGTTGCCCAAACACCTGAATTCCCTTCGGGGTCAAAATAGTGATTGAGTAAAAAGAGTCTCTACCTTTGTTGACTATGGCCATGGCTTTTTCTGGGTTATTGCAGGTAAAGTGAAGGACATCTCCCAGCTTTACGGTTAACACCTCAGATATGGCCTCCAGTGCCCCCCTCTGGTCCTGGCTGGCAGAGGAAGATGGCCGCAGCCTACTCTGTGAGCTGTTTCGACCAACAATCCCTTGGCTGGGGCCCGGCGTAAACTTGATGGACCAGTCCAGACACGAGTCGCTGCTGTCACTGTCGTCTGACGATGCATTGCTGCCGGAGTCGGCCCTGTCCTCCTTCCACAACCATTTGAGGTGATCGTTCATCGCGACACGTTTGTCCGGAAGAAAGATGACCAGGCCAAGGAAGTTCTCCATCAGCTGTTTGAATGCCAAGTGGAGGAAGTTGTACATCAGAGGACTGAAGAGCTCCCAATCCAAGCACTGCTTTGCCTCCAGGTTCTGGACGTTGGGCTGGGAGTGACAGAGGCATGACGAGGGAAATCGTCCCATCTGTGTCTCCGGGAGCAGATGATATAGGTGAATAATCAGCTCCTCGGAGAAGCAGTCGATCCTCGCCTGCAACACCCTCGTACCCGTGCTTTGGGACACCAGCAGGCGGTCCAGGTCGTACTCGGCCTGGTCGAAGGACGAGACGGAGGGGCCTTGGTCACTTTCGCAGTCTTCGTCATCAGTGACTGATCTGGAGGCCGAGTGTGCCATCTGCACAACAATGTCTAGCATTTTTTGAGCAGTGAGGTTAAGGTCGTGGCAACTAGCAACACTGTTTGCCTCACTCCTGGGACTAGGGCTCCTGGTGGCTGACTTCTCCTCCTTCTGCAGGTTCTCTTCCTCCTGCTCCTCCTTGCTGGCAGAGCTGCACTCCTCCTGCTGGGTGTAGAGAGGGAGGCTTTCCTGACACGAGGGTGTGCAAGCCTCCTTCTCCTCCCTTCCCTGGACCATGTTTCCCATCAGCCCTCCCTGGGTACTGCTGCTGCTCCTCCTGCTTCTTAGAACACCCTGGAGGATGTCAGGTTGCTCTGAGCCCTGAGAAGAGGCCGACATGGAGACACAGTTGCTGCGGGAGGAAGCGGCAGACATCGGGTCTTGGCTGAGGTGATGGACCTGGTAAAGGGCCATGGCGGGCAGCACTCCCTCATTGACCACATGGAGAACCCACTCCATCATCTCCTCTAAATGCTTCTCCAGCTCAGCTATGTTCTTGTTCTGAGAGAGAGAGAGAGAGAGAGAGAGAGAGAGAGAGAGAGATAGAGAGAGACAGAGAAAAGGGCATGGAGAGAGAGGAGAGAAAGGCAGCGTGAAAAAAGGGGGAGGAAGTTAAATCGCAGTACAGATACACATAGTTATTGTCAAGCTGAGTAAAAAATATTGGGTTAGACATTAAACATCTTATCTACCTTTCTCAACAGGACCATTTTGATGAGTCTCCACTAACTGTAACAAGAACAACAACGCATTTGTCTCTCTACAGTACAATGACAACTAACGACACATTGTAACATTGTGTTCATCAGGGCAGTAGCCTAAAGAGGACGTTAACAGGGACACTTACGAATGGGACATAATAGCTTCAAACAGAGGCTGGGGCGTGGTCTCCCGGGTCACTGGGTCATCCAGGGTGGGAGGAGAAGACGGTGGAGACTGAGCCTGAGGTCGGCGTGTAGTCAGAGGTGGAGACGGAGGTGATGTGGGTGGAGATGAAGGTGGAGGTAGAGAGAAGTTGGTTCTCTCCCCATCATCTGGTGTGGACCTGTACTTTAGGGTCTTGGGTTCCTCTGGTCCGAATGGCACAAAGGCTGACGGTCTTATTGGTGGAAGAACACCTACATGTAGAGGACAGACACAGTGTGATTGGTGGATCCCTCTCTTGATAGAAAGTGATCATTCAATCATGAATGTTGTACTCTTGATACATTAATAAACCAATACTCACAGTAGCTGGTCTGGGACATGGGAGGCATCTTCACACATGCACCACCAATCACCTGCAGGCAAGTCAAACGCTTAGCAAGGCATCGTGATAGAGAAGTTATCAGGTTTGTTGGAGAGGTGGAGGTAGATTGAGTTGAGTAGTTGGTGTCTGTAGTACCCAGTGAGGGGATGAGGGCCTTTTACTCACCATCCTGCCTGGTCCTGCCAGTTTCCGGGCCAGGTGTGAACCTTGTTCAGCAGCTGGCATACAGCCTCCAGTGCCCACATCAACCCTCCAGTACTGTGCCTGGGGTCCCTTGTTAGCCCCTCTAGCTTTGTCCGATCCTGCAGCCTTCCTGCCAGCCTTGGTCTTGCGGCCGGCCTTCGTGCATTGAGGAGGCAACAATATTATTAATGGCAAAGGCAGATGTTTCATCACCAAAACGACAGACTTGTATTGTATGCATCCTCAACTTCCTCTCCTAACCTACTGGTCCATAGAGTGAAACTGCTCACGATCAGAAGAAGCTCTGATAAGTCCCACAGGCATAGATTCAACTCTTAAATTGGTAATTCTGTGCCACATGGGTGAGGCATGTTTTTCCAAAGCACTAACACTTTTATCAGAATGATATAATATTGTATTGATGTTACTGTTACACTATCTGGTCAAAATCAGATGCCATTCCCTGGCTGTAACCACTGGAATACTGTTCAACTACACTACACTTCTGATTCTTGATTATCTGCTGCACTTACTTTATGCAAATACTATTAGCGTGTCATTTCGGATCAAATGGGTGTGCCTAATGAATATCTGATCAAATGTGTTGAGTTTCTACAGGCAGCTGTTCTTACCTGGAGGAGGTCCTGCTGTGCTGGGGACTTCCTGTCATGGGGCTGCAGGGGAGGAAACTTCAGTCCAGGCTCTGACCGACAGGGTGGCAGGGGCAACTGGGATGCAGTTGTGTCACGGAGACACGCAGGCTTGACACACACACACACACACACCATGTAAACACACGTGCACACAAACAAAAAAGGTGCGGTAGGTGGAATCGAGGTTACAATTAGCAGTGAAACACGACAAGGGAGAGAGAGGAGCCTTGAACAGAACTTTTGTTATCTTTTGATGAAGAAATGTAACTTGGAATTATGAAATATGACTCGGTTAGGTCAGTGTTAAACACAACTTTTAGACTCACAATAAATAAGAACCAAATATTTTTCGTGTTTTAATTGTTGTAGCTACTTCAAGATACCCAGCCTTACCTTCTGTTTACTCCTCAATTCTAGTATTTGATGTTTTGAGATGTCATCCATGTTTTCACACTTGGTAAGGATGACAAATTAAGAAATCACTTCTATAAAATGAAAAGTTTCTTGACTCTTTGCATGCGAAGCATTTTCCTTTATCACTGACATATTTGACCTCTTAGGATGAGTTATTAGCATTTGCTAAAGTGCGTCACAATCTCTGTATGCGTCATAATGTCCAGACTGTGCGGTGTCTCTCCCAAAGCAATGCGACGGAAAAGTGCGATTGCAAGTTTAAATAAACGAAAGTTTTTCAACTAAATTGGTAGGGAAATCGTTAACAGTGTGAATTGTACAGCGATTCTACGTCCTTTACCCAGGGCTATCCAACTACAATACTGTAAGTCGCTCTGGATAAGAGCGTCTGGTAGATGCTAAATGCCTAAATGTGAAAGCTACTTTCACGTTAACCACACAGTGAGGAATCAGCTTTGCTGTTAAAATATAAAGAGTGAAGCTTTATTGACACAAGCACATTACATGCACGGGTTGCATGTCAATCTCATCAGCGGATCTCATTGGTTTTCACATTATAATTGAGAGCGCATTACTGTTACTCTATTTGGCATGACCACCAGACCCTAGAATGTTCAGCCCCTCTGCTGCGATTGGTGGAGGACAACCAAAAGTCCCTCCCACACAGCCCTGGATCAATCATTGTCCACTGCAGGTAAGTTCCAGTTTAGGTTGAGTGTGGGTGTGTGTGCATCTGTGTATGTTAACCAGTTGTGGTCTCCTGCCCCTCTCCAGTGCCAGACATTGGTAGAACTGGTTGCTTCATCACCAGCCGTATCAGTTGTCAACAACTTAAGACACTAGGTGGACATACGAAGATTTGTATGCTGTTTACATCTGGACAGGTAATCGAGCACCCTGCACCCCTTCCAAACACCACCACCCCCACCCCTACCAATTGTTCCCCCTTCGTTAGCAAATGCTTCTCCGTCCCTCTGTCTCCATTTTACTGTCTCTCATATCCCATCCTCTCTGTCCCCCCTCTTCCTCACATTTCACTTCCTACTTGACACCCCTCCTATCCCTAGGGGTGGTATGGTTCAGACTACTGAGCAGTAGCAGTTCCTTTATGCCACCCTGGCCCAGTTCAGCACAGAGCTGGAGATGCAACCAAACAGACAGCAGGAAGACCAAGGGGAACCCATAGAGACAGGGGAACATGGAGAGCACAGAGAAGAGAGAGAGCAGAGGCAACGTAGAGACAGAGATGAACTGGTCATCAGGTCTAGTGCTGACAGCACAGCTTCAGAAACAGTATGACATCATCACACTACGCCGACATCTGGAGCACTACTCGGTGTGGGGCACAGTGATCAGCTATTCTACTTCCTAAGTCCCAGTTCTCATGAGGTTATCTGTTATCAATGTTATTTTCTGAAGCATACATGAGGACATTGAGACAAATGCATATGTATCTTCATGGATATGTTAATTAAATTGTAATATGTGACTTTATTTAAAACGTTTCTTCACCTTCAGCTTTATACAGAAGTAAAGTGTCTGTGTACTATTATTGTGACACACAATAATTTGCCTCTGTGTGGCTGCAGTCCTGATATGGAGATGTCACAAGCCTAAACACAAACAGCTTAGCAATTACAAGGGAAATATTTATTATTACTAAAATTATGAATAGCTCTGTTATGCATTTCAGAGTGGGAAATGGTTGCGGTGGTTGTTGAAGGGACAGGTCCTCTCCGTCTCCGAAGTCAGCAAGTGTGAAAGAAATGTTGGGCCTATATGTACAATGAATGTGTTTTAGAAGTTTACAGTTGGATAAGAAGCTCGATACAATGTATGTTAATTCAACTCCATTTGGTAGAGATGCCACCTGTAGTTTTATAACACCTAACTAGGAGACATGAAGTCTAAAGGCCGAAATATGCTTCTGCGTCTCCGTTTACGGATGGGCGGGTGCACGGATTCGCACGGATACGGACGGATAGACTGCGTTTATGGTTCTCCGTAGGCTGTGGGTTCTGAAAACAATTCACCGCCAGAAGAGTAGGTGGCGCAACGGTTTTTTGTTTACACGTCGTCGAGTGTTTATTTACCTAGGTTACCGAAAAGTCGGAGCAAATTTACAAATTAGCCGTTCCATCAATAAAATACGCACATTTTCAGCAACTACACTGCCCATTTCTCATCACATTTTAATTCAGATTCTGATTTACATGTACCGTTTAGCTGAAATATGAATTGTAAAAACCTTTCACGCAATGGCGGTCAAAGGATTCTGTTCGTCCTGCTATCACGGCAAACCCGCCCCTACCCCTGACGCAAGCGGTACTTAATACTGACCAATCACAGCCAAGGGGGTCTCCGTAGCTCTCCGTAGCTACGACGGAGAGTTACGAAATTAAGGAGGTGCACTTCAAGCTGTCCGAGGCTCTACGAGGGCTGACGGAGAGGTTGTAGAGGGCGTTCCACGGAGACGAAGGCGTTCCCATGTGTCCGTTTTTCGAAAAACGCAGAAGCATATATCGGCCTTAAGAGATGTGAAGTCTGGGTGACCTGAAAGGGTTCTTGTCACCTGGGGGGAAGAGACAGTTGGTCTGAAGAAAATGTGGATTCAACTGTATTGTCCGTCCATCCGTCCGTCATCTGCCGCTTGTCCGGGGATCGGGTCGCGGGGGCAGCGACCTAAGCAGGGAGGCCCAGACTTCCCTCCCCCCGGCCACTTCCACCAGCTCTTCCTGGGGGACCCCGAGGCGTTCCCAGGCCAGCTGAGAGACATAGTCCCTCCAGCGTGTCCTGGGTCTTCCCCGGGGCCTCTTCCCAGTGGGACGTGCCCGGAACACCTCACCAGGGAGGCGTCCAGGAGGCATCCTAATCAGATGCCCGAGCCACCTCAGCTGGCTCCTCTCGACGCGGAGGAGCAGCGGTTCTACTCTGAGCCCCTCCGGGATGACCGAGCTTCTCACCCTATATCTAAGGGAGAGCCCGGACACCCTGCGGAGAAAGTCATTTCAATCATTTCGGCCACTTGTATTCGCAATCTCGTTCTTTCGGTCACTACCCATAGTTTGTAGGTAAGGGTAGGAACGTAGTCACCAAACCGGACCCCCTCAACACCCTGGCTGCGCCTAGAATTTCTGTCCATATAGGTAATGAACAGAATTGGTGACATAGGGCAGCCCTGGCGGAGTCCAACCCTCACCGGAAACAAGTTCGACTTACTACCGGCAATGCGGACCAAACTCTGGCACCGGTCGTACAGGGACCGGACAGCCCCGATCAGGGAATCCGGTACCCCGTACTCTCGGAGCACCCCCACATGAGCCTCCGAGGGACACGGTCGAACGCCTTTTCCAAATCCACAAAACATGTGTAGAGTGGTTGGGCGAACTCCCATGTACCCTCCAGGACCCCTGAATAGACTTTCCCAGGGAGGCTGAGGAGTGTGATCCCCCTACAGTTGGAGCATACACTCCGGTCCCCCTTTTTAAAGAGGGGAACCACCACCCCGGTCTGCCAGTCCAGAGGCACTGTCCCCGATGTCCACTCGATGTTGCAGAGTCGTGTCAACCAAGACAGCCCTACAACATCCAGAGCCTTAAGGAACTCCGGGCGGACCTCGTCCACCCCAGGGGCCTGCCACCGCGGAGCTTTTCAACCACCTCGGCGACCTCAGCCCCAGAGATAGAAGGCCCCCCCCGATGTCCCCAGATTCTGCCTCCACGTCGGAAAGCTTGTTGGTGGAATTAAGGAGGTCTTCGAAGTATTCCTTCCACCGATCCAGGACGTCCCCCGTCGAGGTCAGCAGCGCACCATCCCCACCGTATACAGTGTTGACAGAGCACTGCTTCCCCCTCCTGAGCCGCCGGATGGTGGTCCAGAACCTTTTTGAAGCCGTTCGGAAGTCATTCTCCATGGCCTCGCCAAACTCCTCCCATGCCCGGGTTTTTGCCTCCGCGACCGCCAAAGCCGTGTTCCGCTTGGCCCGCCGGTACACATCAGCTGCCTCTGGAGTCCTACCAGCCAATAAAGTCCGATAGGCCTCCTTCTTCAGCTTGACGGCATCCCTCACATCCGGAGTCCACCACCGGGTCCGAGGGTTACCGCCGCGACATGCACCGACCGCCTTGCGGCCGCAACTCCGGTCAGCCGCTTCAACAATGGAGGCCCGGAACATGGCCCATTCGGACTCAATGTCCCCGGCCCCCCCCGAGACATGATCGAAGGTCTCCCGGAGGTGGGAGTTGAAGCTCCTTCTGACAGAGGGTTCCGCCAGCCGTTCCCAGCAGACCCTCACATTACGTTTGGGCCTGCCAGGCCTGACCGGCGTCCTCCCCCACCATCGAAGCCAACTCACCACCAGGTGGTGATCAGTTGACAGCTCCGCCCCTCTCCTCACCCGAGTGTCCAAGACATGCGGCCCCAAGTCCGATGACACGACTACAAAGTCGATCATCGAACTGAGACCTCGGGTGTCCTGGTGCCAGGTGCACATATGGACACCCTTATGCTTGAACATGGTGTTCGTTATGGACAAGCCGTGTCTAGCACAGAAGTCCAACAACAAAACACCACTCGGGTTCAGATCGGGGGGGCCGTTCCTCCCAATTACGCCCCTCCAGGTCTCACTGTCATTGCCCACATGAGCATTGAAGTCCCCCAGGAGGACGAGGGAATCCCCGGGAGGAGCGCTTTCCAGCACCCCCCCCCCAGAGACTCCAAAAAGGGTGGGTACTCTGAGCTGCCGTTTGGTGCATAAGCACAAACGACAGTGAGGACCCGTCCCCCCACCCGAAGGCGGAGGGAGGCTACCCTCTCGTCCACCGGGGTGAACCCCAATGTACAGGCGCCAAACCGAGGGGAAACCAGTATTCCCACCCCAGCTTGACGCCTCTCACCAAGGGCAACTCCAGAGTGGAAGAGAGTCCAGCCCCTCTCAAGGAGACTGATTCCGGAGCCTATGCTGTGCGTCGAGGCGAGGCCGACTATGTCTAGCCGGAAACTCTCTACCTCTCGCACCAGCTCAGGCTCCTTTCCCGCCAGCGAGGTGACGTTCCACGTCCCTAAAGATAGTTTCTGCAGCCAAGGATCAGACCGCCAAGGCCCCCGCCTTCGGCCGCCGCCCATCTCACACTTCACCCGACCCCCATGACCCCTCCTGCGGATGGTTAGCCCACTGGAAGAGGGTCCCACGTTGTCTCTTCGGGCTGTGCCCGACCGGGCCCCATGGGAAAAGGCCCGGCCACCAGGCGCTCGCCATCGAGCCCCACCCCCGGGCCTGGCTCCAGGGGGGGGCCCCGGTGACCCGCTTCCGGGCAGGGGCAACTGAGAACCATTGTTGTGTTTCTTCATGGTTGTTTTTTTGAGCCACGCTTTGTCTGGTCTTTCACCTGGAACCTGTTTGCCTTGGGTGACCCTACCAGGGGCATGAAGCCCCCGACAACATAGCTTCCAGGATCACTAGGACACGCAAACCCCTCCACCGCGGTAAGGTGGTGACTCAAGGAGGGGAACTGTATTGTTCTAAGGATTTAACCAATGACAGAAGAGATTTAGTATAGCTTCCTGTCTGTAGGATGGGCCAATGACTTTTGAGAACTGTCGTATCTATAAATTGGTCTGTTGAAGAATGTTCTGGGGGGTTCAGGGCCATCAGCTGAGTAGTGCTGGTGGGCTGGATTCTCCCGGTTCCATTCTAGAATGCTAGATGGAGCTGTATGGAATTGTCTTTGTGTTATTGTCTTATGTTTGTGTGCTGATGATGTTATGTTGGTAACGTTATTATGTTTAACCCTATGTCAAATAAACAATAAGTCTATACACCCGACTTCAGCTTAAAACGATTGATAGTCTGCAAAAACTTCCACGACAGTTTTGGAGGGGGCATCCGGATGCTCATTGAGGTGCGACTTGGACTCGTGAGTGGCAAGAACGGGATTCTTCCTCAGGGTCAGGTGGTTCAATGCAGCATTTTGAACAGGGGAAAGTGGTGAGTTACTGAGATTGATTACTTTGAGTGAAGTTGTGGTGAGGTTGAAGTTGTTGTTGAATTTGATGGGGTTCTATAGCCTACATTATCCCTTACAAAAGAAACATTCTCATTGCCGGCGCTTTCAAACAATCAGTGAATTGTGGATAGCAATGGCAGCTAGCTTGCCTCTAGCAAACTCTTTTTGAATTAGCCATGTCCCCCTAAATTAATATTGAACTTATTTACATTTTGGGGGGCTTATTTTCAGTTAGCAGATGGTACTATTTGAATCGCAATTCCATCTGAAATACTGCCAGTGACAACGTTGTTACAGTAGCTTGTTTCAAAGGGGGTTTCTTGTTTCAAAGGGTGTTCTTAATGAATTATGCAATATGAGTAGGCTAAATGCTTGAAAATATCACTAGATGGGAAAACGGACCCACCTGCAAGCAAGCACACCCTACAATTTCCCCAGAAATTGTACCCTCTCTAATTATTGTTTATTATAATTTGATGCTGCTAGTTTATGAAGAAAGGGACATCCTTAGTTTTTTCCTTCATTCAATATTTTGCATAATAATACATCAATGTATTAATTGTTATCCAGTGAAATTAGGGATTTATTACAGGCATGCAAATTCTCACCGAGACTCACCTTTATGAAACCTAAATGGGTAACCTACGTCATTCGTGCAGATTCCATTGGGGGGGGGGGGGGGGGGGGGGGGGGGGGGGGGGTCGTGGAGGGTCGTAGCCATGGCCAACATAGCATTTTACCCATGCTTCCCAACTTTACAACTGGCTCTGGAACCAAACGTCACTCCTAAATGCCTAAACATCACAGCCAGAGGCAGAGTGGGGAGAGGTTTACAGACCCACCATACATCATCTAGTAAAAAATTTTTTTAATACAATATTGAAAATGATGTCTATTGGATGTGTTAGCTTGTAAGTAAGTGATGCTTTTGACTTTTCCTTTTAAAGTCGTTCAACACAGGTATTCCTGTTTGTTTAATTGTTTTTTATGATGTATGCTATACAAAAAAAAGTATTTATGGTTAAAAGAACATGACATTGTTTACAAGAGCACAGATTATACATAGCCCTAGATCTAGCCTCTTAATGTTGCTCTCAAAGTGCACCAGATTCATGCGTTTAACTCTAAAATGTAATAAGTGTTCTTCCGGGAGCATGTCTCCGGACCCCTAGGGTCGGGGGTTCGTTGTATCCTTTGCACCTTTTTTTTACCCCTGACCGGTTTGCATGCCTCTTATTAGCGGGTTTAGCACTTTACAACTGTATTCATGTCACATTGTCAATGCGGGCTGAGCACCTCTAAAGATCTGATGCTAGAATCGCCCCTGTCATAAATCAAGAAACTTTTCAGTAGCTTACTCCTTTATTTATCAAGTAGCTTGGCCACAAAAGCTACACTTTTCTTGTCATGTGAAATTAGCGCATCTTAAAATAAAGAAGCTTCCTATTTAGTGAACTAGCCTACTGCTGTGTTTGTGTTACTTAGCTTGCTACATTGGACTGGGTGGTAGCTTTTGTGTAGTGAAGCTTTACTCATGGCAGAGTGACTGATAGCATTAGCTCATGACAATCTCCAAGTAGCTTTCCCAACACTGTATTATTTACATGTAATTCACCCTAACAAAAGTAAGATACCTCTCATGTCTCATACCCACCCTACTTACTTAAAATAAAGGCAACAGAACATCTGACTGTAGAAATGGTTTGCAAACACGCTTATTCACCATTTAAGCATATGCATCAAAATAGGAGTTTTGTTGAAGAAAGGTTCTAAGAAATGTGAAGGAAGAAAAAAAGCTTGACCTCCTTTGTGAAATGTTTTGTCCGTTTTCATTTTCAAGGTTTCCCACGGACAAATATGTGAGGAAGAAGTGGGAAGTGGCTTTGAGGAGAGAAAGATTCACTGCAAGTGTTTCATCAGTGCTTTGCTGTCAACATTTTAAGCAGGGCAATTTTGATAGGACGTTTCAGATTGTCCGACTCCGAGAGTGTTATTCCATCCGTCTTTAGCTTCCCAGTTCACCTCCAAAGAGTAGGTGTATCATCATACGGCTATGAGCGTTCATAAATGTAAATATGCTATTATCAATCCCAGGGCAGGGTGAGATACTTATCCCTTTATATATATTGTATTATGTATTGTGCTTCTTCATTTTAGTTGGAAAAGGGCAGGGCTACGTCTACCTCCAGAAGAGCTGAAGAAAGCCTGTCCGTGGTCTCTCAGGATTCCCATGAAATGGCAACCTCACAACCTCAGCCTAATGATGTGAATTTTTCATTCTGATCATATCAGAATTTTCCTGGACATATTAAAATCTCACTGCTGCCACTCATATTAAACAAACTCACAAATAAACCTATACACACACAATTGAAGACACGTTGAACATGTATTCCTGGCACACGCGTGCGACACACACACACTCACACAAACAGTGCTGACAGTGGCTTTGACAGGTGAGGACTATAAGAAAGAATGTGGGCCATAAACTAGTGGTGTCAACGTGATGTTTGTGAAGTGAAACATTACTCATGACCATGTTCATCCCTTTCTACTAGGATCATGGCTATGCCTTGCCTGCTTCTCCTACCGCTTTTAAGACCAGACTCAATGAAGCCTTGGCAAGAGTGGAAAGTCTGGAGAGAGACTTTTTATTTCTGTTAAGCCCACTATGAATATTAAAATACGCCGAACCATGTGTCCTGTATCATAGCTATGTTCGACCTTTGCAGCAACAAAAGAAATGTGAAAATCACGGTATTCAGTGAGGTATGATTCATTAAATGCGCTGACAGCTCATTGACACAGTAGCCCTGAAGTGCAAATCAGCAAACAGCAAATATGAAAACACGACAGCAAATATGAAAATACGACAGCAAATATGAAAACACTTAAACAAATCATAAAACACAACTTTAACTTCTACCAGAAAAGGTAGGGCCAATCTACATATAGTCATTTAGCAGACGCTCTTATCCAGAGTGACTTACAGTAAGTACAGGGACATTCCCCCCGAGGCAAGTAGGGTGAAGTGCCTTGCCCAAGGACACAAGGTCATTTGGCACGGCGGGGAATCGATCCGGCAACCTTCTGATTACTAGCCCGACTCCCTCACCGCTCAGCCATCTGACTCTCCAATCTAGCAGAGGACGGACCCTCCTAATTGGACAGATAGACTTATCTGTCTTTAAACAGGAAGGAGAGGTGAAAAACACGAAAAGCGCCTTAAGATATGATAAGCATGTGCTTTTCAGAATCATGTAACATAATTAATGAAGAAATTGTAAGCGGGATAGACTGTTAAGAGACAAACGACTCAGATAATTGTCCAACATATTTATTCAGATTTCGATCAAAACCAAATACCATATAATACATCAACAACCCATTCTGCTGCCCTTTGTGTGCTGGCAGTGACATCATTTCAGAAAAACTGAAATGCATGCTCAGTGATTATTTACAGAATTTATTATTGCACCCACAGGTAGCGTCACGTACCTCACTCCTCAGTAAAACATAAGCACTCTCATATCATATCTGCATTGTGTGAACAGTAGATAGTCACCAAGTTCAAATGTTAACAGTAAATTAACCATACAAAAATACATAGGTAGGTTGAGCATTGTAGATAATATGGAATCACTTACATGGCTTGTCATGACTTCTGCCACTGTTATGAAATCCTGATACTGTACAAAAGTAATTTTAGTAAACATAAATAAAACGAATTCACTTCAAAATAGGAGAAATAATGCACTTGTGGTCACATTAATTAATTTGGCTGTTGGTATTAAAATAGGGATTAAGCAAAAAACGTTAACAGTCAAAATATTAATACTGGTATGGAGAAAACTTGTTTATTGTTCAATGTTTAATAATACTTCTGTGGTCTTTAATCCTCATATGGCACACTTACAAAGTATCAAATAAAGCAGGATTCTGAAAATGTAATCCAGCTATTGAACTTCATAGTCAATATGCCAAAGTACAGCCGTGATCAGACCGTTCCCCACCCGTTTTCTGTATGATCATGTAATATGATCCAGGACACATTTTGAGATAGGAGAATGTCTAAATGTCTGTTTAGCTTTTCATGAGCTGAAGATGTGCGCTGCTAAAAAGAAACAAACCTGAAACTCTTAAACTAATCCCCTTCTCTGTAATTCAATACCTTGGACTAAAAATACACCGTGGTTAGAAACCGGTTGAGAAGGATGCCATGTTCTAATCTGTGAGCGTGAAGGGGGTTACTTACTGCTCAGTTCAAATGGGGGGGGGGATTCCCCAACTTGGCAACATCTAAGGGATTGTAGTTAGTGCAAAAAGGTACACAACCTTGTACACAACCTGGTACAAGGTGCACTGAGTCTAAAATCAAGGAAATCACTGGGGAACTTTACCTGGCTTTGGCATGGAACATACCGTCACACACCGCTTCTAGAATTTCATTTCACTTCACACAATTATGGCTTGTAACAGTTGTTCAGTTATCAATGTAAATCACTTTAAGTGACCCATGATATCAAGCAAATGAGTATAAAGAATCTCAAGACAAATTATTTTGGGGCACTCAAACTCAAAATAAATATAGCACACTGGTAACAGACATCCAGCAGGTAGATTTGTGCAACTTGTAATCTTGTGTATATACAAAATCCTTGATAAACAAGATAAATTAAAAAAAGGTCAGTCAGTCAATGTACTGCGAGAGCCAGCGGAAACCATCCCCATAGCCCTGTCTCTTCAGGACACTGCACATGTAAACCTCCATTGGCCTCAAATTCAACTCCTTCAGAGACACTTTGCCCTGTTGGGGAAGCACAGACATAACTGGGCTTAATTTGAATTCGGGAAATCACCCACAGAGAGCAAGATCAACCAGACATCCTTACCTTTCCGGTTGTGTGACCATAAAGACCAAACATTCCCACGAGTGCCTCCTCACTGATGGCTTCTGGACGGTCGATCTTGTTCCCCAGAATGAGGACCGGCACATTGGAGATGGTCTCATCTGTTAACAGGGCCTGGAAAGGTCCAATAAAAATACAGCGAGTCTTTTGTTGTTCCCAATGTGAAATAAATATTTGTTTGAGTCCTAGAGGGGGAGACTTACATCGAGTTCAACTTTGGCTTCTCCTAGTCGTTCATGATCAGCACAATCCACCATGTAAACAATGCCATTTATGGCTGGGAGATAATTCTTCCAAATTCTCCTCGCTGGGAAAATCAAACCAATGTCTTTCAAGTAAACGACCTACTTAGAGAGGCATACTGTCTCTCGAAGATAATCACATAAAAAACACAATGTGATCACTTTTGTAACAGAACCTTCTCACATGATTGAATACATGACTATCCCACCTTGAGTGTGCCCACCAAGATCAAATGTTGTAAAGGTCATTCCTGCAATAGTCAACTCCTCCGATGCTGAGGTAAAAAAGAACAGGACCATGAGTTACAATAGGGCAGACGGATGTACAGGAAAACTCGAGCCAAGCAGAGTCCCACTACTTGAAATACACAGCTTCAAAACAAGGGCATGGAGATTGCAATTACATTAAGGATGTAGACACACACAAGACATGATGGCACATTTGCCATAATCTTACTCGGATGTAGTGTTGGCACATGTTGTCCCAGTCTGTCATCTCTGAGCATATGTAATAGTGTTGTTTTCCCAGCATTATCTAATCCAAGGAACACTAACTTTCCAGTCTTCTTATATAAACCTAGAGGTAAACATAATATGATACTTCAGATTGTTGGGCAACAGTTAAAAGGTTACTTAATAAATAGAATTGAATCATGTATGACTTAATGTAAACGTAAATAGAATAGTTGTGTTTAGGGGCAAATGCACACTTAATACACTGATCAACAATAATGTAATAAGTGAAACAACTCGAACCTAATAATTGTAGAACACCACTGAAGCCCCTGTAGATCCAATCAAATATAAAAGACATGTCTGTTTCCTTTACCTGAAAAAAAGAATACATCACATTCATGAACACAATGCTTTCATCAACTCAACAACTTAATTATTACTTTAAGATGGAGGGCCAGATGTAGCAACAATTCTGAGGCAAGTATTTTTTTGCAGTGATTAAACAAGATTGGTTAGCTATTTAACAAGATATTTGCTTGGCAAAAGAAGTGTTAAGACTCACTACGACAGAGTACGCAACCTCGTACTGAAAGCTCATTGTTGAAACTTATTTCATGACCTGGGATTACCTAGTTTGGTATGTGTAAATTTGAAGTACAGTAATAGGCTACTATCAAGCCATTCACGAAAATATAAATATCTACAAGCAAGCTTTATTACATATGATAAGTATTCCGGCTGATGATGCTAGACTAACAGTGCCTCAAACTATTTTCACAGACAAGTTGTGTGAGCAGATGACACTTGATACCAGGCACTTGAAACACACATGCGCGCACACACGCACACAAACAGCTGTTACTCTCAGTGCTTGCTGTGAATATCTTGACAGTGACCTCGAAGGAATGCAAAAAAATACTTTCATAGATTTGTATATGTAGTATGGCGAACAAAATTGAAAGAAAACACGTTTTGACTCAAATGTACGTTTACAAGTTACATAATGTAACACAGACACTACTTTATAGCACAGCTTTGCCAGGAGCCAGTTAGGTGGCTGCCAATCAACATACGTAAAAACCGATTGCTGACAATGCCCTTAGTTACGAGTAGTACTCGATTAGGAGTAAACAACATTGTTAACACGCTGAGTAGGCACAAAAAATAAATAAAGTTAAAAACACCATTGATATAGCGCAACCATGCAGAGATGAATGTGTCACCTCTCGAACGCTAAACTGTGTACTGACCGCATTGGAGAGATATGGAAGCAGGAGAAGTACTGTAATCCTTTACCTTTATTTGCCAGTTAATCCACTCCTCCAACGTTACTTTTAAGTCCTAGATACCACCGTCAATGACAGGTCCAAATTTGACAGTTCACCGGAACTGCGTAACAACTGTTTTTGGCGAGGTGTGTCACGTGGGAAAATATGATCCGTCCAGCTGACATTTTTTTGTCAAAGTATAATTGTCAAAAAAAGAAAAAACGGTCGTTGATCAGGGATTCATCCTTGGACACACTTTTTCACATTAAATTTAAATTAACTATTATATCCGTGATGTCGAGGGAATAACAATGTGCACTGCCAAAGAAAGATGTTTATCTAATGAACGAATGAGGCAACAATGTGGGTAAGCAGTCCAGTAGAGGGCAGTAAAATGTGCATCTCTGTGGCCCTATTCATCCAAAACCATAACATTTGACACTTTTGGTTTGACATTGCTTTCAATAAACTATCAATGAAACAGTCCACAGAAAATAAAACGATGTTCACATGAATAAAAACGTAATAGTCCTCAATGACTATTTAAACGGAGGCTTTATTAAAGCAATTTAGATTACCCTATACAGTACAGAAGTAGCTAGGCAGGCCAATGCCTGAAATCTACTTTTTTTTAAGATCCATGTTAAATAACAGTGAAAAACAAATTTGACATGATTTAGTAGTTTTCCTATTATTTTTCTACAGAACCTACTCAGCATCTCTAGTCTGTGGTCAAGTGCATGTCTCTTCAAGTATGCCTTCTTTGGTTCATCTTGTGAAGATGTCACTTCTCATAGTAGAACCATTTATCAACTGGGGAACAGAAAAACAATGATTAGATGCAGGGCTCTCAAGTCTCATGCATTCGCTAAGACTCACGCATTTCAGCCATTTCTCATTTCAACCCCCCCCCCCCCCCCCCCCCCCCCCCCCCCCCCCCCGCTTGGCCGGAATCAAACCAAACAGCTTACCTGAAGAAGGAATAGGATCTTCTGTTCCACAGGGGCATGTCTGAAAGCAGACACCAAAAAAAAGGACCATGTTATAAAAGTGGCTGATTTCTTTGGAGCAGACCATGCAGACATGACAGCAGTAAAGACACAGATGATACCAACCCCATCAACAACAGCCTTTGCCTCGTCCCCTGAGCAGCAGAACGGACTGTCACTGGTTGACACACATGTGTTTTTACTGAAGAAAGGGAGAGCAATCAAAACGGTTTAGTCTATTTCCATGGATGAGAAATTAATTTACTACCAACCTTTGTCCTAACCACCATCACTCTCTTCTGGAACACAGACTTGGTGCAATCAATCTAGCACACTCAATATCAAGTCCTATATTCAACTTCCTTCTCACCAGTTCAGTTCCCCAGCCTTGATTTGTTGAGAGATGAGGGCCTTCCAAAAGCCATTGGTGCTCTTGATTGTTTCAATAGCAAAATCCTGAGAGAAGAAATACACACGTCATCTTAGATTTCCTAATAAAAGCTAGCCACTGGAATATGCTTCAAACTGTTGCCACATGATTTTACAACTTGTAAATGGCCACAAGAGACACTTTTACATTTAATAGGAAATCATTCCCAGATGATTAGTCTGACCAGAAACGCTGGATTTTACATTGTGGCCTGTTGAGCGAAAATATATTGCAGTAAGCAGCTTAAGCTCAAGCAAACCCCCCACACCAGGCTGGAAATGTTCAGGGTACAGTACACACCTTGTCTTTGAACTCGCCATTGAAGGCAAATTTGTTTTCTGGTTTCCCATCTGGGACTTTGTACCTCCTGAACCAGTCAACAGTGGCATCCAGGTAGCCTGGCTTCAGTCGCTGCACATCGCTAATATCTAAAACACACAAGAAAGTTTGTTGAGCTAGGAAAGAATGGATAAATGGAGTAGAAACACATACACTGTTGGTCCTTTGAAACTAAGCCCTGAGATGTTGCATCTCAGCTACCAGGCATTGTGCAAGAGTAATATGTCTCAACTACAGTATTACACAGTACAATGCAGCTAAAATTTCATCTGTAAATGGAAGTATCAAACATTTCACGGGTGTCGTTTCCTGACATCTTGTCATCTCAAATACAACATCCAGAGAAAAGACAAATTTGTAGGTATTAGAGACGTAATGTACTGCTAAGTGCTGCTTTCGGTGCCCTTAGGAGTTTTAGAAACTCAAACTCACTGTTCATGTCCTTGGCTTCAGGATCCTCCACATTAATTGCAATGACTTTCCAATCAGTCTCCCCTTCATCAATCATCGCCAAAATACCGAGTACCTTTACTTTGATAACCTCCCCACGCGAGCACACCTAAACGGAAGATGTCACACGTTACCTCAGCAAACCGTCTGCATGACATTATCATACTATTGCAAAAGAATATTCTTTAGTAGGATACAAATGTTGTTATATTGTTTTTCCATTTTTATAGAAAGATAAATATGCAAGTATAGACTTAAGATTAAAAAATATATATTCTTAAGTATCTGAAGTTATCACTTCGGAGTTTGTTAACTGGATGATGACAGCATGTACTGAATGAAACAGTGAATAATCACTATCTTCAATGCATCAGCCCTGTATTGTGCAGCCTAAACATGTTTGTTGATATTGTATGATTTACCTTAGTACCAATTTCACAAACATCAATAGGATCATTGTCACCACAGCATCCAGTGTCCCCGTCTTTGTGTCCAGGGTCTTCCCAGGTCTACCAACAACCAGTGTGTCAGCTCAATACAGTGACACCAATTAGGTATTTATTTTAAAGTTATGATATGTATTAAATGTAATAACAGTTCAGGTATATTATAAATGCAATACACATTTTGTACTGAGTATTTAATAATTACTTGGGGTATTGCTCCATAGTTCCAGATGTAACCTTTGTGTGGAAAGACATTGGCGACATATCGCAAGTTACCCTTCTTTACGTCCTGCTTGATGGGATTAAGAGGATCTTTTGTTGCTATCTAAAAAAAAAGAAAAAGGGAAAAACATGTACTTCGAAGCTTCATTTTGTTAACACAAACAATTGTTTAAAAAAATATCTTAAAAAAAGGTTATGTTTGTCCGGGAAATAATGTAACCAAGAACATGTTTTCATTGTTATTTTAATTCATATTTAGAAACAGGAGCCCCACCTCAGCGGCACAGGTATTGAATAGCAACAAGTACATGTAAACTTAATTTTTAACTCATTTTAAAATCAGAGCAGCCAATAGTAATATGCCATTAAAATATTTTAACAATACCTCCATCTTTGCATTTGTCCATCTTGGTACTTCAACAACCACGTGGAAGATATTCTGCAGCAAACAGAACAGTTTGTCATATTACTAAAGATTTATTCACAATACTCTAATTGATACATGTGCCTCACGTAAAGTTACAGTCACATAGATTAAAACCAATAGTACAGTTCCTTTATGGCTACATGATTATGTTGGAAGAGATGAGTAGTGGAAGAGATAAGTGCCATCAAAATTACATAGCCTAAGTTATTCCTAAGAGATAAGATAACAGGTATCGATTATTAAATGTTAACCCAGTGCTTAGGGACTAAAGATCTGGCTGGCTTGACAAATAGACTATGATTCACCCAATTTAACTATTTCTTAAAGAGAAACCCTGCAACACAAAACTTCCCAATCCAATTTTTCTAACCATTGATTCAAAGGTTGAGCCTATTGTCTGCATTTACTTATAACATTCACAATTCCAATGGGAATCAATTATATAACTTGATTAAATGTATAAAGGTGGCATGCTTTACCTTGCTCTCGTCAGCATACATTGATATATCATGGAATGGGGAGATGTACTTTCCTTCAGCATTTTCTGAGGATACAATGTAATGAAAATAAGAACAATGGTGACGTTACTACACACCCCACACCTAGGACGCCACGTTGGCACCCTCCCTTGACTGTCCCTACCTGGTGACAGATGGGCGTAACATCAGGAATTTCAGAAGGAAATAAAACTGAAACGCAGCCCTAGCCTTTTCCATAACGTTACGTACATACTGGTAGTTCCACATACATACAATCTCCCTGTGGATAATCTTCAACAGAACAAATACAGTTGCGAGAATCTGACAGTTGTTTAACGACATTCTTTCATTCCAGTTTGTCAGATTTTAGACACCCGGCAAACCCAGTTGGTGTCACTTCAATAGTATCGTTTCTAGACACGAGCACATCTCGAGATCAATTGCCATTTTATTTACCTACCCTTATTTACAGAAACACAACAATTTTAAGTGTGGTAACTTTGGTTAAACCACAATATCACAAAACAAGTGACACGTGGGGTGCTAGCTGGCTTAGATTAGCCTTTTGGAGCTGCCCAGCCTAGCTAGTGCTAGATTAGGACATGTCTATTCATTGTGCCTTCTAAATGTCACTTTCCACATGCCAAAAAGTGAAGTAGTTATACTTACTGAAAAACAAACGATAGCTTAATGTGTTTGGGTTTCCTCTCTCTTCGACAGTGAAGCTCATCTTTCAGCCGGGTTGATGTTGATTTGCTGTATTGCAGGGGTGGGCTAGTGTGGTTATACATGTACTACTACTAGGTGGCGCTCTGGCAGGTCTATTAGAAGAATCAGGGAATCAGAGGCGCATGCGCTTAAAAAAGAAAGAAAGATTTTATGAATTGTAAATTTGTATTCAATTTTCCATCAAAAATGTTTTATAAAAGGATTTCTTAAGATCATTCCAATATTTGTCTATTATTTTCTTGAATGTATTATATCGGCATACATATTTCAGTTTCCAAAGCTTCATACACGTGCGTTTGCGTCATTTGCTGACTTCCCTTGCCTCATATCCTCCCGGTGATTGTTGTTCTTCCTGCCTGGCGGAGGGAACGGACGGTGCTGAGCTTGACGGCTGGGAGGACGAGCTGATCAACAAGAAAGCATTAGGGAGAGAAAAAGGAGAGGGAAAGGCCCAGGGTTCCACCGTCCATAGGGAAAAGCCACCCATAGTTTGCAATTGTTTAATTTGTAATCAAATTCGGTTAAAATGTCGACCAGTCGTCAGCTTAGCGAGAGCAGGGCCATTCCTACTAGGACGGTGTTGATTAACGATACAACGCAGCTACCTCATGACTATTGCACCACTCCTGGAGGCACTTTATTTTCAACCACTCCGGGAGGTAATGGGGACACTATTGTGTATTAAATGTATTAATGGAATGACAATTTTGGTTTCACTCTAATTTGCACAGAATTGCAGTAACCAATGCTATGGGTTTCCAAACATGGCCTACTCTGCTGTCAAAGCACCAAAACAAAAACAATACTTTGCCCCGCCCCCGTCGTCTCATGCGGTTAAATGAATGGTGTGTCTTTAATGCAATAATCTTTCTTCCTTACGTTTAAACATCATAATAATAGATTTTCCGACTATGTTTTTGTTTTTATTATATGTAGCATCCTGGTCTTTTTTCACTGTCAATTACGCTACATGAACGTGGTTGCATTTGGTCTTGTCTTGACGTTTTCGCTTTAGTATGATGGTGTCACCAGCAAGTTAGACAGGTTTCTGCTTTTATTCTTGTTTTATTTTGGTTGATTATCATCCAAGGCTGAGGAGCTAACCTTTCCTGACAATAGAGATTCGATTTGTTATACGTCATGTTATTTTGTGTTTCACAGGCACTCGAATAATTTACGACCGTAAATTCCTACTGGACCGTCGTAATTCCCCCATTGCCCAAACTCCCCCGGCCCATCTGCCTGTTATCCCGGGGGTGACCAGCCAAAATGTCCTGAGTGAGAACAGAAAGAATGAAGCAAATAACCATATCAAGAACCATGATGGCAAGCCAGCCAATGGTGAACCCACTCATTTTTCTTGTTGAGCTATAAGGGTTACCAGACAGTTCATCTTCACAGAACTGCTATGTATATTGTCAGACACATAGTTCATCACTTAGTGTTCTTATGTTTTAATTATATGTGGTATAAAAGGTCATTATTGCCCTGATATTTATGTGTTTTCTTTTAAGGTGAAGACTCTCAGTTTGAGATGGACATCTAAAGCTGAGGAACCAGACCAGAACAAGAAAATGACCTGGCACTTGTGCCAGTGGCTTGGCTTTTAGAAACTCATGTTGTGAGCCCCTCACAGCAGCCTTCATCTACAGCAGCCTTCATCTTTAGCTCTCTGTCTTGCTGCTGGTTGTGATACGTGTAAACAATAATAATATAGTACAGTGTGCTGTACATTAGGGCCAACTCTGGAAACTGTTAAAGGTTAGGTTTCTGGTTTTCAACAAGCTGTATTTATCAACCAAACTATAAGGGTCTAGATACCCTTATAGTTTAAGTATAGTATAAGTACCCCCCTACTGTCCAAATTAACTGTTGTTTTTGCCCAATAACCATTATGTCACTCAGAATCTTTACCAGAGCACACTGTAAAACTGGCCACTGATGATATGGATTAGCCCCATGGACCCATCCGAAACTATACTTTGGATAACAAAGTACTGGCCTTAGAATCAGGATTAGTGTGTACCACAATTTTTATAGTCACTGATGATCTTCTTTAACAAATATTGTTTGGGTGTAATCTTTTGCTATAAAGTACTTGAATTGCTCCAAGATCACTTAGTTACTTCAAGTTATTCAGTCTGATAAGTTACCAGTGAAGCTTACCGCATTAAAAGGATGCTGTGATTGAAATTTAGTTTTTTTCAAATAAGATGAAAATTCTATAGTCATTCCAAACCTTCAACAGTTGCGAACACTGATGTAAAACAGTATTCTTTTCTTTCTCCTTTTTTACATTTTCTTTTGTAGAATAATATATCAATTACCTTTTAATTTAGTTGGTGATGAAATATTTTGGGACTGCAGGCATTTCACCATAATCAGCAAATGGCCTTCCATTTAGATTTTGTTATGTTAATTATTAGTTATCGTGAAAGTTATGTTTGATCAGGCACTTATCCATTTATCATCTTCAGTAGCATATGATTAAAAAAGTATGCTAACGTTGACTTTACAGCAGGAAATTCAATAGTTATAGTTTTGGACTGGATGATATCCTTTGGACTGGCTGATATCCTTCATTTTCATTTAGAGACTGTTTTGATGATCCATTTTGCACCCATGTTACAGATAAAAGATAACATTTTACAACAGTCAGGGGTTTTGGAATACTTTTGCTTAATTGATTGGAATATTTGAGTTCCATCTGAGAGAACCATGAACAGGAGACCACAAATGAGTACAGAAATGGTTTAGATCCTAACAATATTTTTGGAATAAGATTCCATGAGATGTTTTGAAAAGTTGAAACTTAAAAAGTATTTTCTATGCATTTTATTTTTGAATAACTTTATTTTGCAGACCAGTTTCTCAAAATAACAAAAGCTAAATCAGGATATATTAAGGACTGTTTGTTCCCCACAACCTGTGAGACTGCCTCCTAGTGCATTACAGATTAAGAAGTGCAGAAGTGCATGTGTAGACAAGATTAAGTTTGAGGGAATTTCTATCCTGTCTGGATTTACCTCTAGTCCCTGCTCACATTTCCTATAAAAATTCAAATAATAATCTGCTGTCATTTACATCCTATAGGTATAGCGGATTCAATCTATCAGAAATGTGATACTGGATAACTACACATATATCCCCACTGTGCTGTAACTATTCTCTTTAATACCTTACTAAATCATTAGTGTCAAGTCTCTCTACCCATGCCTTACACACAGTAAACAGAAAGTTGGAGTGGACATTTATTTTCTTTTTTGTCAAAACTCTTCAACACAAATATTTATTTTTAAATGACTTTAAGTCAGTACTATATTATGAATTTGTGAAGATTTATTTTTTGAAAACACTGTATTGTTTTAGATTTTTCTCTTTTAGCAGCTGGAAGATTTCCACTTTCCACCATGCAAGGGTTTAATGTTATTATTTTACGACCAGTTTCAAGTTGGGTGAAACATGATTGTGATTATGAAGACATATTTCCTAACCATAATCTTAGTTCTCTTTGCTCATTGTATTTTGTCACTATAACAGCTACATTGTCAACAAGCAATCCATGGGTGCAACATTTCATAGATTGTTTTATTAGTTACTGATACATTGTATTCAGATTGTTTGAAGTGAAACATTGCGTGTCAAAGCCTCATGACTTACAATTGGAATGGACAATGTCATGCTAAGCATTTGTAAATACTTAGCATTGCACTTTTATACGTTTGATTGTTTTGTTCTGAAGGTATCACTTTAGACCAGCCGTTTGCATTGAGGGCTAACATTTTATGTTGCACAATAAGATATGAAACAAACTTGACTTCAGTTCTGAATCAAATTAATGCATTAATGTTCAGAGAAACGCCAATGCCAGAGGACACTGTTACAGATAAATAAAGTTTCTTAATGTGGAGGACTTCATTATGGCTTGTTTTTGCCACTGTTTTCACTGTCTGGGCCTTTAAAGAGATTGTTCCATGGTGCAATGTAGGACTAGCCTGACGTTTTCATACTCATAATTGTAGTCAGAATATGAGTCTGAAAACTCTCTGTTGGGCTGTGACTACGGGGCGTGTTTCAACCGAACTCGTAAAACAAATGCCTCTTCGCTCAATTGGATAGACCTACAACCAATCAGAGCGACGTAATATGTTGTTTGTTGAAAACGAATTCAACCCAAGCGCTCTTCCGTGACGTTGTTGATTACGTTACTGTTGATCATCTGTCCATCATCGTATAAAGCCTGCCCTGGCAATTTCATTGGTCCGTCCCGATTCTGGTTTTCTGTAGTTGTCCCCAATACGAGACCCTCCAGACCCAACTTCCTTACACCCACTTAGGTGTAGTGGCATTCAATTGGACAGTGCAGAATGAGTGCCCTAAGCAATAATGAACACTTTTTAACAGACACCGACACACGGACAGACAAACAGACTGATTCCTGCAAGTAAATTAACAAATTGCTCTAGTGGGCTACTTATTGTGTTTGCTTATTCCTTCTAACAGCCATACTCAATCTGTTATGAGCTGGTTGTAGGCAGTAAACGTTGAATTTGATTGAACTGATTAAATTTAAGTTAAAGACACATAACCACAAAAACAGGCATGTAAACATGCAAAGTAAAGGTTCCATGTTTCAAGAGATAAAATAAATGTTCCTGGGTTAAAATATATATATTTTTTTTTTTACTTTGACTAATGGGAACTCAATGGCGGCATAATCAATTACTTTTTCTATAAATTTACTGGATTTCTACTGGATTTATTTATATCCAAGGACATACAGTATATCCAAACCTCACCGCATTTCAGCCACTTCTCACGCTTTCATGCCACACCTTGTATTTATCACGTATTTCAACCATTTCTCACGCTGAGAAATAAGGGATAACTTGTCCCGCTACATACAATTAATGGACGAGGCGCAGACATACTGAGATGATAGTTGTCTCGACAGAGCAACTGTATGCTCCCCCCCTCCCCTTGATATATTTTCTACTTTCTTACAGCCCTTCTTGCCTTTAAGAGACTATAGAGCCGTAAAACTGGAGTTCTGGCGAAGAATCTGGCCATATCTCGGTTTATGAGTGACATGGTTTTTGGTCATCTGTTGTTGAGTTCTTGAAGGTGTTCACAAGGTGTCGCAGCCAGGTGTATGGGTTCCTCACATCATTCCGATAGAAACACAACTTATAGGCTACTCGTTTAGGCTACTACTTTTTACTTAAACATTTCTATTCCATGAATTTTTCCTGGCCACAGAATAGTCGTTCATTATTGAAGAAATACGTATGAATATTTTTGACAAACTTAGGCTACAAAATCAGAGCTTTAGCGACATTTAATATATTTTTCATCAGGCAAAATAAAGCGGCACGTTCTAAATTTCAGGCATTTTATTGGTTTCCGGCGGGTCCTTCTTTCTTTTCTACGTCCCTGAGAGAGGCTAACGCCAAGATGGTGAGTGTTGTGGCATTATTTGTGAATAAATCCCTTTTTATCTTCGCCATCGCGTACCATATGAAGTATTTACAAGTCGCTTATGTTAGTTTAATATGTCCTTTGCAAAAGTACTTGATTATTAAGATGATGAGCTTGCTTGTTAGCGGTTTATCAGACTGGATGAAACCTGTGGCCTAGCAGACTCCTTTCGGTACTGGGGCACACACTGTCCAGCTAGTTTGTTAATGAGATATGGCATGCTTTTTTAGTCCTACGAGTTTCTTTCAAATTGTAATATTAATGTTAGTTTATACGTATAAACGTGTACAATGGCCAATCGAATAACTTAATGGCCAGATATACTGCTATTGTACAACACACGAAATCTGCTAACGATAGAGTTAGCAACATTGACATCAGTTGTTAGTTCCTAGATGGCTAGCCAACCTTCCCTAGTGTGAAACTGCTGTATAGATGGCTAGTTTGTTAACTATTTAAGTAGCTCGTGTTGAGAAACATGTCATATTTGTGTTGTCTGTGTATTGCACATTGCATCGTAGGAAGGTTATCAGAGTATGCTACCTTGGTATAGCTAGCCTAGCATCCAAGGAAATGTCACAAACGATGCTTATACCATTTTAAGCTTCTTTAATTGCCTTGTTCTATGACGATGTTTTTTCTGATTTGTTTTCTTGTTTTGAGGAGTTAGACGTTTAACTGAATCAATCATTCTTACAGAGCCAGTCATCCTAAAATGACTAGCAATTTATTACAAGACAAGATTTGTGGACATATTCCTGACTAGATATGGAATGTGTTGATGTACTGATGCCAAATAGGACTTTGTTTGAAAATGGTTCTATTGTTGCAGAATGACACCGTAACGGTCAGGACCCGGAAGTTTATGACAAACCGGCTGCTTCAGAGGAAGCAGATGGTAAGCCTATGCACCTTACTTGTTCATAAGTCATTACAACTGTGTTGTGCCTGTGTTTACCAAGATTGTGACCATACTTCCTGTCCTCTTGTCAGGTTGTCGATGTCTTGCATCCAGGCAAGGCTACAGTCCCCAAGACTGAGATCAGGGAGAAGCTCGCCAAAATGTACAAGACCACTCCCGATGTGGTGTTCGTATTTGGCTTCAGGACCCAATTTGGTGGTGGGAAAACGACAGGCTTCGCCATGGTCTACGACTCTCTAGACTACGCCAAGAAGAACGAGCCCAAGCACAGACTGGCCAGGGTGAGGAAATGCCGTGTGGACTGATGTGCATCTCATCACTCTACTATAATGTCACCAATATTTTATCCTGTGAAATTGGAAGAGATCAGCATTGAAATGCTTGTCCCCTGAGCAAGACCTGTCTTTTATAGCGCAATATAGCTTTCTGAGCAGCGCTTATCTCCTCATATAGGAAGTGAATTTGATCTCCTCATATAGGAAGCGAATTTGATCATGCAACTAAGTTCTTCCCAGACACAAACATGCAGATGTTACACACCCATGTTTTGCTCTATGGTTGTGGCGAAGCTTGCGGAAGTATTGACGTTCCTGTTCCAACAGCACGGCCTCTATGAGAAAAAGAAGTCCTCCAGGAAACAGCGCAAGGAACGCAAGAACAGAATGAAGAAAGTACGAGGCACCAAGAAAGCCAGTGTTGGCGCCGCTGGCAAGAAGGTAATGCACTCCAGCACCGTGGCACATCCATCAGTTTAACCACTGGCCATTAGACCTGGTCTCCTTCATGCACTGGATCACATGGGTGGGGCTCGCATGCTGTCATTTTCACCCATAAACATGTTTTTCAGTGCATCTAAAGGAGATCAGACAGTAAGCCCAGGACAGACGTGGAATTCACTCTGTTCTTTCCTCCATTTGTCAGTTTAGCATTTCTTACCATTTTCTGTTTATTTCCCTCCGTTCTTTCTTATTGTTCTACGGGACTGTAGAAGGTAAAGTTGTTTATGAAGTAGACTAACTGCAGTGTGCATAAGTACCCTATGAGTGGTGGTCCTAGCTAACTAAGACATCCCCTTATCCTCCCATTTACATGCTACCATCCTTTTACTGTATTTTGTAAATATAGTTGTGCCTTCCAGTAGTTAAAATAGTTCCACTAAAAAAAGTATTTTATTTTATTTGCTGTATTTGTATTGCACTAATTGTGTTGAAACTGGGCACTAATGGGGTTATAGATCCTTAAAATTAACTTCAAAGGACAATTTCATCTTTGATGGACTTGACACAATAGGCTGTGATGGCATAGTAACAACCCCATGATTTCAGAGATCCCAGCTTTCTCAGTAGCTCAATAATCTAATGTGACCTTCTTCATTTTTTGCCTTTTATTTGGCCTTCCATGGATTTCTTTTGCAGAAATAAGGTGTCCCTCAGGTATACAAGCAGAATGGGCATGGTGTTCTATTCTGTGTTGGACATGACATCCCCATGTCCTAATAGACCTGTGTATCTGCATGTTTCACCCTAGTGTCCCACAGCCTTTCCCTTACCTTCTCCAAACATTCAAATGACCCTTCTCTTCACTTTGAAAATCCTCATTTTTACCCTCCCTGGACAAAGCCTTCCTTCCCCTTAAATACAGCGGGCTTGTGCTAATACTTAATTGTGTATTTACCCACTTATACATTTCAGTATATACCACTGGCATCACTTCTTTTGAAGTTTGTCATGTTTGACTATTGGTTAGCTAACATCTTTAAAGATTGTATGCTAACATTCACAAATGCTAAACAAAGCAAACATTTAAGAAAGCATGTCAAAACAATTGACAATGTCAAAATGTTTAAAGTGGTGAAGGAGACTAAAACTGTTTGTGTTTAAACCAGTTAATGAGACGTCTGGGCATATTGTCCTTATCCTGGGCATTGTCAGACCAATTCGCAAATGCGTATTAGTCTAAAATGGCTCATTTTGGATTTCCATGGGGTGCAGACCAAAATGCCTTTGGATGCAGTTGGCTAGCATCCAACACAACCAATAAGAGAAGCGAAACCTCATCTTGGTTTTTTGAGAATGCCTGAACAGCGCCCCTGTACAGGATCGTATCAAACCTGCCCAATGAGAGGTTGTGATTGGCTCGGCACTGTCCAGTCCCAATAGAAATGTCTTGAGGGGATGGCCAGACCCATCTGGCAGAGAAATAAACATTATCTGTCAGGTTTATCTTTCCCAGGCTACATTGTCCTGAGTTAAATTCTGCAATGTAACTATATCCAGCCATGTAAGGCTATTTTGTAATGATACATGACGTAGCTCTGTATATCATTACCTTTCTGTAGATGCCCATGTCAACTTCTTCCTCTAGTAACACCTTTAGCTTCCACGTGTAATGTTGTCCCTGAGTAATCCAGTCACTTCAATCTCCACCTAGGAAATGTCAGATTGTAGATGCTTCCTTGATGTTCTCTGACTTTTGTTTTCCTGTGTCCCAACAGTGAGATGGGTGAACCAGGAAAGATCTTCGTGCTCAAGATGTTCTTGTATATTGTCATCAAATAAAAAAAAGTTTGGAAAAAAATTGAAAATTCTTGTTGTGTTCTTTGTTTCAACTTGACAATTTCATTTGAAGTTGAATTCAGTGCTTTTTTTTGTACAGGTACCATCATAGGGCATCACATCTCTTATGCAGTTCTAATGTGTCATTGGTTGTCACATTTTCTAAATCTTGATGCTTGTATGTAATTAAACAAGTAATTTCAGGTTCAAGACCTTTTCCTGTTAAGTTACACGACCATTCTCATTTAACACATCAGTTTGTTCATAAACCTGGAAAGGTGCAGAAACAAGCGCATACCACATGGGCGTCATAGAATGTCTGTGGTCTTAAATATTTTGTCAATGGGTCTACAAAGGATGATATAACAATTCACCACCAGGGGGGGCTCTTTCCTTTTCAATGAACAACGTTTTGTTCATGACTAACATCTGTGCATCTCATTTAGAACATGTTTCTACCTGACTTGTGGGAGGCATGCATGAGTAGCTTGTAGTTTGAGACAGAACACACCTTCCTAGTAAAAAGAAAAAAACATTTATAGACCTGCATCCAGACCTTTGTTTTGTTTGTCTATTAATATTATTGAAATGAGATGGTGACCTTTTCAGATAATTTGCATATAAATATCCAGAAAAAAATACTCTGTAAAGCTTTGTATCTTCCACCCACAAGGATGATTTACTCGCCTTATTTGGCAGCATTCTTTAATCTTGGATTATATTTCACGTCTTTGATAAAATGCTAACTTTTGGACGTGACTGCAACCCTGTCTTTCATTTTTCAAGTGGGTAGCATCCCCAAAGAGCATTGTCACACCATTCTGTGCCTGGAGTCTAGGCTCTACAAGTCGAACATCTTTGAGACCGCACTCAACAAGGTTGTATTTTTGTTCTTGAACCCAGGGATGTGACACACTTTAACACTCTAAAATGTAGGCCAGACCACTCTGTGAGCCTATAGTTTGCCCATAGAGCAAAAGGAAATTCACTAGCACATTCTCAGATCTATATGTATCACTTTTTGACAGGCTAAACCATTGCCTTAGGAACATAATGATGGTTCTCCTTGATTGTCTCCTCTTCAGCAATTACTGGACTACTGCACAAACTCCATCCAGAAACATAAGTCATTAAAAACACCCAATGGCTGATATTGTTCAAAAGAGCACAGCCAAGCTATTTGTAGAACCGACAACTTTAAGATGCACATGAATTACGCAGAACAAAGAGAGCAGATATACAGCTAAACCAAACACTCGGAAACCTTTCTGCATACATTTCTACACCAGTACAACAGAGACTGTAGTCCACAATGACCTACAAACAGGCAGGCGGCCTCATTTATCTCAGCTTGTACTGTTAGCGTGTGGGTGATGCCCGCCGTTGGAATCACTGCCCAGGATGACACAGAGTGGGTGGGTAGAGACTGTGTTGCTTTTGCTAGGAGGGAAGATGACAGTGGGGAGAACCAGACTCATTAAGTATACCAGGGTCTCTCGCACCTCTGTGTGTGTGTGTGGCGGTGGGAGGTTTGACATAAGTGGAGCTTTCAACTCGGGGACTGGTAACAGATGGCGTTGGAAAATGAGGCTCCTCCGATGCGGCCCTGTCGCTCTGTCCCAGGAGTCCCCCCTCCTCTCTCTTTCGATCTCTCTCTCTCCGTGGCCCTCCCCTTCCTTTCTCATTGGATCTCTGGTTCTCCTTGTGTGTATCTCTTTCCTTGCCCATCTCCTAGCCCTTCTTCCTTTGCCACATAACTCACAGGGCACAAGCTGTCGGTATCTCTCCTCCCTCCCTCCTTTGGCTCCCTCAACTTCAGTGAGCCGACTGGTTGAGTAACACTGAATGATACTTAACCGGGGCACTAATCAGATGTAGGAGGACATTGTGGTGGAAAGACAGATGAGTGGAGAGATCAGGTACAGAGAAAGGGGGCGAGCAAGAGACAGAAGGGTGTTTAATATGCAGCACTAGAGAGGGAGAAAAGGGGTTTGGCCAGGAAAGCTGGGCTGGAGGACGGTGTCTGTCACCTGGGTACTGACAGCCTCAGCTCTGGGCCTCCAGCACCAGATGGTGGGGCCGAGCCTGGGGCCTCCAGGGGCCTCACACATGCGGAATGAAAGGAGGCGAAGTGGTGGAGGGTTTACCTCTATTTTCCCTGCTAACAGCATGCGACAGGAAACAACAGTGGGAACAGACAAAACTGAGACGACAAAACAGGCATTTATCAGTGTCATTGTGTCTATATTCACTCAGACATGGCTGTATGCGAGCAAAATTGGCAGCTGTCTTCTAGTAATTTTCTTCTTCCTGTTCCCAGTAGATAATTTGGTCACAAACCCAATATTTCAGAATGCTATGCATCCATTCCTTGTTCTCTTAAGCATTAAAATAATTCACCCTAGCTCATCCTGTCTTTCAGAAGAACAGTTTGGCCAGCGGTGAGCTTTGTACATCTGCCGGTTGCTAGGTGCTGATATGTAAAGTGAACTCCCTCTGCCAGCAGTTGACTCTTCTGATGCTGGCTCTCTATCTATGCTTTTCCCTTTTCTCTTTGTGTAACCAACATAAAATGACAGACACTAACTGTATGACATCGTTTGGTTTCAGTCAGAAGAAGGAGGAGTCCGGGCCGATAGCTTCAGCAGATGGGGAGTCAGGACATGGCATCGTCCGTAAACCACCACAACCCCACCATGCGGCCGGAGATCATTTGTAAGTTGTAGTAGGATGAAGTGGGAGAAGTGGAGGGGAAAGGGACGTTCTGTAGAGGAGGCAGATCAAGTATTTGCTCGGTTGAAGGAAGGGAGGTGGAGGGAGAAAGAGAGAGCGTTTGGAACGGAACGGTAATGAGAGAGGCCAGCAGATGTGAGTGACAGTATGATGGAGTGCCCTATGTGAAGGCCATGCTGTACACTCCAGACTGGGCGGTGTGTGTGGACAGTGACTGGGGAATTAGGTGTATGTGCTTGCACTTTCTTTGAGCTACCCCTGGATGTAATTGTACTCGTATCTGAGCAGCACACTGTATGATTGCAGACCACACCTTTCCCTTTCCACTATCAATCCCAGAATCAGTCAGAAGATTGCCCAACAGTGACTCAAAGGGATAATTATATCAAATGCACTCGCAGGAGTCTTTTAGTCTGCAGTCACTGTATGCTGCAGTCACAGACTTAGCACAACAGGTAACATACTTTACCATACGGCCTTGGACAGTTAGCAGAGGCCACACTGTGCAGATGTACTCTGCTATCAACATAAAGTACGTTCCTCACTTAATGTATTTTAAACCTGTCCACTACTCTCCTGTAGTCTGTAGTTGGACCCCTGGTAACCCCATCCCCCACCCATTCCTATAGGTACTGTTGGGACCTCTACATCCTGTTCCTGTGTTGCAAGTTCCTGTTATTCCAGTCACCTGTGTGGGCTCCAGGCTGAGCATATGACCCACCCAGATGTGGGAGAGTAGAGACATTGAAATATACCCCCCAGCCTTAGTCCAGTATGATGAACTCCATACTGGTTCTGTGGACAAACCCTCCCCGAAGCACATGAATAGCCTAATGCTATTTAGATTCCAGTGTAATTAAGGAAACTGCATCGTGTTTGGGGCTTAGCAGTGCATTAATTATGCGCTAAATGTAAATGTGCTCAACTGTTTCTGACGAGCAATTATTATAGCAACAGAGGCTGTTTGAATGACCCCCCCCCCACACACACACACACACACACGCACACCACCACCACACACACTCATGACACAATGACAAAAATCTAAATATTACCAGAACCTCTTGATCTGCAAATTAAAAAATGACATTCAACATTGTGCAGCACAGGTTTAGTAGTTATGTGATGTCGATATCGGCAGGCGTCAGTTTTTCCCCCCCCCCCCATCTCTCGATTTTTGTACATCTCTCCCGTCTCATTGGTATTCCTGTTCATATTACCCTCTTCAATCACCAGCAGAAAAGCTCTGATTAATGGCAACAGTGAAAGCAATCTCATAGTGATTCATTAAACCAGGACTGGCATGAATAAAATGGGAGATTCGCTTATATTGCCTCTTACATCCCATAATGTGTTCTGTCTCGGGAGAAATGTATAATTCATAATGTTGTCGTGGCAGCGGTCATGTCCACACAAGCGCCATGCCGAATGGCCGCCTTCAAAGGGAGAACTCTAATCACAGCCTAGGCCTACATAATTGTATTAGGTTATGAGAGCAATAATGGACATGGTTGTCCGTGTACTCGTGTTAATGCTGTTTTGCCAATACTTTTTTTATATTAGGCCTACTGCACGTAATTAAACGATAATGGGCGTTAGTATTGCTGTAGGTGTCTGAATGATTAATCTCGTGTTATGGGCCGGTGGGGGATGACATGTCACGTGCAGCTCCAGGTTCAGACATGGCTCCGCCACAACACCTTTGTATTCACACTGCATCCACTGTAGGCTCGTAACCCATGTTCTTAAAAATGTATATTTCTTCAAGCTATCTGTCTGGGTCCAATTCCACCATCCAGATTCCCTACGTTCTGACCTCTTAGAATACGATTTCAATAGGACAATTGGGCCTATAGCAATGGATAGGCTACCGCAAGCATGTTACTGTAAAACATTTGCATTTATTTGCACACATCATTAAAAGGTTTGTGCAGTTTGAGTTTGACATTTTGACAGTCGTATCATAAAGCCAGGGACAATGGATGAAAGCCACCCCCTTGAAAATTACCTTGCCGTTGCTCTCCTGCATATTACTGCGGATTGATTTCTATCAGACATTACCCTCCGCAAATGTGTCTGAACGCGGGCCATCAGGCGAGTGTCATTACCGCAGCTCATTTGCGGGGTAACTGACGATCGGATGTGACAGCGGCGGAATTAGCTTTTGTGCCGGCTCTCAGTCACTCCCTTGCTTGCACGATTAAGACAAAGAGAGAGAAAGAAAGACAGGGCCGGTGTCCCAATTTTTTTTGCTACCCATCAGAAAAGGCAACCAGCAGGTAAGAGCAAGGTAATTGGTTAGCCCGAGGGGGCTATGTTTGCGCTATAGTAGCAAAATTGCAAAAGATGACTGAACAACGGATTTGAAAAACAGCCTACCTCAACCCCTTCGCCGACACACAAGCCCACCTCATAGCTACACATGACAACTCCCTTGTCCCACAGTCCCTTTGACCTAGGTGGTGTAGAGGACAGCGTGTGTTTGGAATTACCTAAAGTAGGCTACATGCGTTTTTCAATTTTCCCTTTTATCCTTACTCCTTTGATTACTGATCTGGCACGGGGGGGATATATGTAGCTAGGCATCCAGGCGGAACCCTCATCACACTGGAGGGCAAATATATCGCTCAGTCCCAGCGAGCCAGCAGCACATGATAGGAATAATCCAACCGACGTTTCTCACCTTTCTCCGTCCGCCTCCGCCACCACCTCCACCATGCGCACGCACACAGAAAGGCTTTGAGTGCAAAACTCTGCATTCACTTGAGTCTGTGGGTCTGGAAATCAATATGCTTTGACCTCACGCTTGTCAGAGCTTTTGTCGCCGGCCACATCAGGATACACAGCGTGATCCCTGAATGGCCCAACACTCGATAGGAACAAACTGAGCCTGACCTGAGTCCAGACTATGGAAGCAAATCGTGACCAAAATTCAAATGAAAATGCATTTCCAGAAATGCATTTTCATTTTAAGAATGTGGCTGCATTATTTGACTCATAAATCAAATTAGTATTCAATCATCCTATTTGCATTTTCATTTTCTTCTTTAAGACTGCTCATTCTTTCCCTTAATTAAAATGAAAACGAAAAAGACATTTGAAATTTAATTTTCAAAATATGCCCCAGCAAATAGATACCAAAATTCAATTTGAAATGTAAAATTTGAAAATGAAAATGCATTTCCAGAAATGCATTTTCATTTTAAGAACGTGGCTGCAAAATCGTGACCACAATTCAAATTCAAATGCATTTCCAGAATTGCATTTTCATTTTCAAGAACGTGGCTGCAAAATCGTGACCACAATTCAAATTCAAATGCATTTCCAGAAATGCATTTTCATTTTAAGAACGTGGCTGCAAAATCGTGACCACAATTCAAATTCAAATGTATTTCCAGAAATGCATTTTCATTTTAAGAATGTGGCTGCATTATTTGACTCATAAATCAAATTAGTACTGATTAGTACTGAGCGGACATTGCATTTTCATTTTCATGTTCTGCCCGCAAAGAACTGCCCATAATTCGAAAACGAAAATGCATTCTGAGCGGCGCAGTAGAGTGACGTCAGTAGCCGCTCTTCTTCAGCTCCCTGCTGACTGAGCTACCCATCTTGTTCGGTAGGGGGCGGTGTGCACATACGCATTGCATTACATGACAAATGTGCCGGGAAATTGATTGAATTGCCGGGTCTTTAGAGGACGCATCACAGATCATGGCGCTCCCTCAAATTGTGCAGACACTGATAGAATTAGCTGAGCTGGTAGAAACTAATAATATATCTGAGTCTGATGCCCGTGACCGAGTAGAACAAGTCACAGAGAGCTTGGCGGCATACTCTGCCGTCACAGACGTACACATTAATGAGGTTGCCATAGTAAACCTCTCTTCAGTCCTGGAACGGCTGGATGCTGTGGAGCCTCAAATGGGACGGGGACGACCAACCATCCACATCCCGTTCGAGTCCATCGAAAACTATTTATTAAATGGTCTACTTTTTCCTGTGAAAGCAAGCTGTTTCACCTTTGGCCTGGTTCAGACAAAATCTGAATTTCCGCAATCTGAATTTGAATTTCCGCAATCTGAATTTCAAGAATCTGAATTCCTGCAATCTGAATTTTATAATGTTTTATTTTTGGATCAAAATAATTCAGTTGTATTAAATTTGGCATACAAATAATTCAGATATTATATATTCAACAGCAATATATTTCAGTTTTATGAAATTCGAGACACAAATATTTCAGATCTTTCATATTCAAATTCAGATACTTTTGTCAGCTTTCTAGCTCCGTAAATCCGTTGCTTTGCATCCTCCGACGGATGGTCTGGTGGCCGACAACAGCTCCGCTATGTCCTTTATTTTTAAACCATTTAATAAATAGTTTTCGATGGACTCGAACGGGATGTGGATGGTTGGTCGTCCCCGTCCCATTTGAGGCTCCACAGCATCCAGCCGTTCCAGGACTGAAGAGAGGTTTACTATGGCAACCTCATTAATGTGTACGTCTGTGACGGCAGAGTATGCCGCCAAGCTCTCTGTGACTTGTTCTACTCGGTCACGGGCATCAGACTCAGATATATTATTAGTTTCTACCAGCTCAGCTAATTCTATCAGTGTCTGCACAATTTGAGGGAGCGCCATGATCTGTGATGCGTCCTCTAAAGACCCGGCAATTCAATCAATTTCCCGGCACATTTGTCATGTAATGCAATGCGTATGTGCACACCGCCCCCTACCGAACAAGATGGGTAGCTCGGTCAGCAGGGAGCTGAAGAAGAGCGGCTACTGACGTCACTCTACTGCGCCGCTCAGAATGCATTTTCGTTTTCGAATTATGGGCAGTTCTTTGCGGGCAGAACATGAAAATGAAAATGCAATGTCCGCTCAGTACTAATCAGTACTAATTTGATTTATGAGTCAAATAATGCAGCCACATTCTTAAAATGAAAATGCATTTCTGGAAATACATTTGAATTTGAATTGTGGTCACGATTTTGCAGCCACGTTCTTAAAATGAAAATGCATTTCTGGAAATGCATTTGAATTTGAATTGTGGTCACGATTTTGCAGCCACGTTCTTGAAAATGAAAATGCAATTCTGGAAATGCATTTGAATTTGAATTGTGGTCACGATTTTGCAGCCACGTTCTTAAAATGAAAATGCATTTCTGGAAATGCATTTTCATTTTCAAATTTTACATTTCAAATTGAATTTTGGTATCTATTTGCTGGGGCATATTTTGAAAATTAAATTTCAAATGTCTTTTTCGTTTTCATTTTAATTAAGGGAAAGAATGAGCAGTCTTAAAGAAGAAAATGAAAATGCAAATAGGATGATTGAATACTAATTTGATTTATGAGTCAAATAATGCAGCCACATTCTTAAAATGAAAATGCATTTCTGGAAATGCATTTTCATTTGAATTTTGGTCACGATTTGCTTCCATACCAGACAGAGTGACGACCTTATTTTTCTATAGCTACGCTTTAGCCATAGCCTAGTCCTAACCAGACCCTCGTAGGCCTACATTTCATTTGTACAGAGGGTCTGGGATCGCTCCATTGACAAGCGTTAACGTCCTTGAAGGCAGGTACTCTGTTAAGTTTAAAATCATTGGATCTGCCCAGAGCCACTCTGATTTGCCATAACCAATTGCTAGCGTTCGCCTTAGCCAAGTCCTTCACCAATACTGTAACGGAGCTAGCGTAGCTGCACAATCAAACTTTTCCCGAACCTAGTGGGGAGGAGGGCAATAACATCATGGCCACCAACAAAACTCAGCAAGGATTGTTCTTGCTCCGGCTCTAACTTCTGGATATTTGGCAGTGTTGTCACAACGGACCGAATAGCTTCGCTCGCATCTTTTTCCGCCGCCACTACTGAACTACAACTCAAGGCCGATATAGGCCTATGCTTCTGCGTTTTTCGAAGAACGGACACATGGGAAAGCTCTCCGTGGAACGACCTCTACGAGCTCTCCGTCAGCCCTCGGAGAACCTCGGAGAGCTTGACGTGCACCTCCTGAATGTTCTAACTATCCAGGCCGAAATATGCTTTTGCGTCTCCGTTTACAGATGGGCGGGCGCACGGATACGCAATTGTAGGCGGTGAATTGTGAGGCCAGAGACGCTTGGTGTTTGTCCCTGGCTTGGGAACCACAATTCACTTTAGGTTAGATTCTCAGAAAGATAATTGACTCGTTAATATCTGACTCCAATTTTAAGACATGTGCACAAGTGCGTTACCTGTAACCTCGAGCGCTAAACAGTTAATGACATGAAACTCTGACGTAGATCAACATCGTCTGCTTGATCAGAGCATCGACCCTAAAGTATGCGTGTTCACTAAACAGTCGTTTATCTCTACTATAATATGGATTTAACCATAGTAGACCAAGTAGGATATGTAATCGATCACTCAGAGGCTCCGGTAAATTCCTTCGGAGCGTGGAGATGAGCTCTGTAAGTGACTCAGAGGCCTTAAGTTAAAACCTACTCCAAAAGTCTATGTTTATAATCAGTTAGCCGCATCAACCAGACTAGATCTAAGTTTTCACCGCCGTAGCTTGATAGATACGTTTCAAAGAGAACAAGTACGTCAACATGCACAATAATAGTTTATTATCTAAATAGTAAGATAATCAATACAATGGTAATGAAATATCATCAAATACACAGCATACCTTCAGAGCAATGGTTAACAAAGGTATTCACAATGAAGACTAGGCGCCTAACGCACCGGAGCTGTATCGTAAACAGAACTCGAAGTGATTGGTAAAACGTCTTCCTATATACACCCAAACCTGACTAAAATGGGGACACCGGTCACATGACTGAAAAGTTGTCTAACGGATACAAATTCAAATTGGATCATTAATCAAGGCTGCAGTAGACCAAGTGGTGCCCTTGCAAGACAAGGGAATATGTTAAACACATGTTGGTCTGCTGCAGGCACAAACTCTGTAAACCCTGTACATGTACATGTTACGGATTAAAAGTATTACTAGCATGTAATACATAAAATAAGAAACAAAAGCATATCAAACATGACTTTAAAAGCTGTTTAGAACCTTATTTTTAAGAACACTACTTTTAATGATAATTTCAGAGTCTTCCTCTGTCCACCTTCCTCTTCAACTGTTGAGATCACCTCTCCAGAGGTGGTCATTAAGGTGTGATTGTCATTTTAGCATTCATGCAAATCAACAACTGTCCCAGACAAGTGTCTGGGTGACCAGTGACAAAGGGGCTGCCAAAACAGCCCTACACACGTATACGCAAGGATACGAACGGATAGACTGCGTTTATGGTTCTCCGTAGGCTGTGGGTGCTGAAAACAATTCATCGCCAGAAGTGTAGGTGGCGCAACAGTTTTTTGTTTAAACGTCGTTGAGTGTTTATTTACCTAGGTTACCGAGAAGTCGGAGCAAATTTACAAATTAGCCGTTTCATCAATAAAACACGCACATTTTCAGCAACTACACTTCCCATTTCTCGTCACGTTTTAATTCAGATGCTGATTTACATGTACCGTTTAGCTGAAATATGAATTGTAAAAACTTTACAAGCAATGGCGGTCAAAGGATTATGTTCGTCCTGCTATCACGGTAACCCCGCCCCTGACGCAAGCGGTACTTAATACTGACCAATCACAGCCAAGGGGGTCCCCGTAGCTCTCCGTAGCTCTCCGTAGCTCTCCGTAGCTACGACGGATAGTTAGAAAATTTAGGATGTGCACGTCAAGCTCTCCGAGGCTCTCTGAGGGCTGACGGAGAGCTAGTAGAGGGCGTTCCACGGAGACAAGGGCGTTTCCATGTGTCCGTTTTTCGAAAAACGCAGAAGCATATATCGGCCTTCCGTCGTAGTTACAGCCTACGGAGAACCATAAACGCAGTCTATCCGTCCGTATCCGTGCGTATCCGTGCGTATCCGTGCGTATCCGTGCGTATCCGTGCGCCCGGCCATCCGTAAACGGAGACGCGGAAGCATATTTCAGCCTTCAAGCTACCGCACAACATCAACGTCATCGTTCTCAGCCACTCCCTCTGTTCGTTGATTGGACCTGCAATAAGTTGATTTGAGAAAACCAATTTATATGCCGAATTCCTAGACGTAGTACAGAAGCAAAATGAAAATTGAGCAGAAGTATGTAGGAGGGCAGAGCCAGGCTACATTTGCCATGCATTAGTTGACTGAAGTTGAACTGCATGTTTCATGAAGCCTCAATAAAGAAACCTCAAAATATTTCGCATTTAGGAGTATGTGTGGATGGTAGGGCTGGGCGGTATGGCCTAAAATGTTCACGGTATAATTCGTAAGCACTGACGGTATCGAAATATCACGATATATTAGTTATTCTTATAATGTAGCGCTGTCAAACGATTAAAATATTTAATCGCGATTAATCGCATTAATGTCATAGTTAACTCGCGATTAATCGCAATTAATCACACATTTTTATCTATTCTAAATGTCCCTTGATTTCTTTTTCATCCATTATTTTTTCACATTTTAATGCTCTTATCAACATGGAAAAGTGGTTCAGATTGCTTTGTGAAAAAGTTTTTTTTTTATTGAAAACAACATTGCAATCGCCTGGCTTTGATGAGCGGGCTGAGAATTCGCATCAGCTGTGTGCTTGGCCATCAAAATTGTATTTTAGACTCCACGACGTGCTGCGATGATAGCTCAGTTCACAACGACAGAACACACTGATCACTTTCGTCTTGTCAATGGAACCATTTGGCAACCTTTTAAAAGTAAACTTTCCATTCAGAATGTTATTGGCATCCATTTCGGCGTCTGGCGCTGGCAATCAACTCAAAACGTAACGTTAGCCTACTACCAGAGAATGTCTAATATCCGTAAACGGGCTCTGCTACTACTCTTAAGCCGGCTCGCAAGCCCAAACAAGTGTGTGTGGCGTGTCTGTTGTTTTGTTTCCGGTGTAGCTAGATCTGGTGCGGTATTGTAGTTTTTCTAACATCAGTGGTTGTTGCAACAGAATGTAAAAAAAACTACAAAGTTTGCTAGGTCAAAAAGAGCGTTAATTGCGCGATAAAAAAATTAACGCCGTTAATTTGGGTTTGCGTTGACGCCGTTAATAACGCGTTTAACTGACAGCGCTATTAAAATGTCATGACAATGTTATCTGCACTGCAGTGGCTAATCTACCGCACTAGGACGGATTTGGATTGGTTAACTCCGGTGTGTGGCATGAGTTGAATTTTCCAAATTTTGCTGTGTTTAATTGCCACGGAAGAGCGACTTCTCAGTGGCCTACGCATTCAACATCACTACGTTAATGGGATCGCAAGAAAACTCTTAAATATTTGCTCTAGCTATAAACAATGATTACATGGCTGAATACTTGATTCCGTTGGCCTACTATACATATTTCACAATTCTAATCAACCTGGCATTGGATTTGTCAAACTCATTCCGGTATATTCATTTTCGCGCACATGCATGGCTTTCAGGTAGGGTGACCAGACGTCCGGTTTTCCTAGCCTGACGTTGTCATACTCATAATTCTAGTCAGAATATGAGTCTGATACTGCTCCATTGGGCTGTGATTATGGGGCGTGTTTCGACCGAACCCGGAAAAAAATGCCTCCTCGCTCAATTGGATAGACTTACAACCAATCAGAGCAATGTAGTATGTTAACTTTTACCGAATCCCATAGGAAGGACGGCAAAAAACATATTTTAGATTGACTAATGCCTTGATCGCGTTTCTCTGTTCCTCTTTCAAAATGTATGCGCTGTCGATGTCTTCTAAAACAGACTTAATGATCGAATCTACACATCTCAGCTCTCCAGCGGCAGTCATGTTTGTTGAAAACAAATTCAACCCAAGCGCTCTTTGGTGAGTGGTTGATTACGTTACTGTTGATCATATGTCCATCATCGTATAAAGCCCACCCTGACAATTTGATTGGTGTGAACAGCTCTTGTTCGGGCATAGTTTTTCCCCAACGGAGCAATGCCAGACTAGCCTGGTCCTAACCAGACTCTCGTACATTGCATTTGTACATGGGCTCTATGGGCTCGATCCATTGACAACCGTTAACTTGCTTGAAGTCTGTTGTTTTTTTTGGTAAAATATTCGAAATTTGAACTAGGCTGTATCACTTATCAAACTTATATTTGTTACCAAACAGAAACACTTTACTAAATACATTTATTAATATATCGTGACACAGGCAAAAAAAAACTGAGTTGGAATAGAGAAGCAGGAACGAAACGAGATGCTATAAAAAATGTATATCTTGGAACACCAGAAAGGTGTTACCCATCCATCGGCAGTGAACCGTCAAATCAACTTGAAGTCTGCCAAGAATCTCTTTGATTCAACCATGTTTGATTAGGAAATGCCAATGAAGAAGCCCCCAAAATTTGACATTGAGAAATGTCACAATGCTTCTGGATGTAAAAGCACAGTTTTCACCGTTATGGCTAGTGACTTGCTTGTCAAGATTGAGTAGCGTTGTAATAAGAGGACCATTCCTTTGAGAAACACCCCCCATGAGTTTTGAGTGGTGGCATAAAAGCTTGTGAATACCCAATGACTCATCCAGGATATTATTCCGATGTCCAGCTGTGATTCGAGTCCAGGACTGGTGTTTATGGGCCAGCCAGATTCAAATCTAAGATATATGTGACACAGTGACGACCCCTGTTGAAGGGATGAGATACGCGATACTGATGCGGATGCATGTGGAGACGAGTCGACATGAAACCTCTAGCCTATCTGTTAGGCTGAATGTTATTTGGCCTTGTTCAGAATCATTGGATGCCACACATTATTTTAAAGAACGTAACTACAAGGCCAGACTCACTTTAGAATTGAATACACTTTAATGGAGGGGGCCAGTACAACCAAACACGAAAAAAAAAGGTGCCAAATGAAAGTGAATAGTCCCACAGGATCATCCAGACACCCACGTTCTGATTAGCCAGAGTTGACAGGGGTTTGGAGGAAAAAGTTGTTGTGTATTTCCAGCTGAAGGCCAGCATCGTCAGTGTAAATGGTGAGAGTAGCACGCTATCAATTGGCTGGCTGGCTGTGGCTGGCGTTCAGCTTCAAAGAAATGCCTGCAGGCATCAGTTCTAATATTGTCTTAGAGTCCATGTTTTCCACCTAACCACTGATGCGTGAGTGGCCTGGAAAAACATAGGGGAAACATCAAAAGTGCTTTTGAAGCGTGGGATTGTCAGAGCACAACTAAACGTTTCCACCTGAATCCTGATTGGGTTAACCAACCAGCCAGTCTCCTCTTGTGTTGAAGTGACACAATCACTCTTCTTCATCTTCGTTCTTCATATTTGGAGCTGAAGAAGGAAAGGTTAAAAAATGAATCACTATTTTAAATAAGAAAGTGACACTTCAGTGTTGTTTTAATTCCCATATAGGATCGGGGTTGTGTTGTGAGGGAGTAAGGGCAGAGCATTAAAGCTTTGGCTGTTGTGACTAACAGCTGTGAAAACTTGTTTGTAGAAGCGCGTTTCATGTCTGCAATGTTAATCCGCCACCATAACAGCATCAAAGGAGAGGATATGTCTTATTGTTTCACCATTCAGTTAACAGACAGACCTGAAACCCAGCTGAAGTACTGTACACTCTCTCTCGCCCGCCCACTCTCTCCCTCTATCTTTCATTCTTTCTCTGGTGTGCGTTTTTGTCTGTAGCTCCTATTGTCGTTGTCATTCTCTCTCTCACCCCCTTTATCTCCTTCCCTCTCCCCTCTCCCTATGTATCACACATACACACATACACACACACAGATGGTGTTACGTAAATGTGCAGGGTCCTGCCTGGGTGTTGCAATGTGAGTGTCTCTCTGGAGAGAGCTGTGTAAACAGTTGCAGTGTCAGAACAGGGCGTAACGCCAGGGGCGGCAGACCCCGTGACATCATCCTCGCACGACCCACAGCCAAGGACTCCTCACTTCTCCTCCCATGGGCCTTGAACTCCTCGGTACTTTATTGAATTAGACACAATGTGTGTACAAAAACAGACACATTTCAAAACGATCATTTGTTTGGATTTCAGTCACACCGACAGTCACCTAGGTGTCCTCCCCCCCCCCTCCCATTAGGACAATCTGGTGGTTCAGTCTGGTCAACAGCGCCGTCAAACCCAGAGATAAACATTAATAATGGCGAGTGTTTGTGTCTCTTGTCGGCATTGCCACAGTCTATGTTGGGTTTTATTTCCAGCGTCTCCTTCCTAAGGGAGTGGGGGGGGGCCAAGTGGTCCATCTACTGTAAGATAATGACAGGGCTGTCACGCTCTGCTTGACTCATCCATGCTCTCCATGTTGTTTTCAGAGTGTCACTTCAGATTTGCCTCGCTCAACAGTAAGCCTCGGCTCTCGTCTAATTGGAAGGGGAGACACTCTTGAGCCAAATGGAGTTTCCAAATTGGACTCCTCCAAGTGCTCAGAAACTCATCTCATCCTCAGTATCGAGTGCTTTGGCTTTGTTGAAGGACTCGCTTCAACGAGTTTGAAGATGAACGTTTTCAAAGGCACACGACGCAATTAGATGTGGTGGTTTTATCATTCTCATTATGATGATAAATGTTCTCGGTCACATGGGCTTTTATTCTCTACGGTGGTGTCTTCTACGTGGCCATTGGACGGATAATGATTTGGGGAATGCTTTTTGTCCTTTTTCCGGTGCTTGTATTTACATTTCAGTACCGTACGTAAGGTAACTAACTTCAAACTAGCTCGTCAAAGAGAAATATGCTACTCCTCTTTTGCAACCTCAACCTGGCTAGTGGAAAGGCAGTGCGATGCTATTGGAGGCAGGTGGATGCAGAGCGATGCTATTGGAGGCAGGTGGATGCAGAGCGATGCTGTTGGAAACAGGTGGATGCAGAGCGATGCAGTTGAAGGCCACGAGAGGTTGTTGGAGGGCATTGTGAGGTTGTTCGAGGCTGCGTGAAAGGGTTGCAAGTATTGTGAGGTTGTGCGAGGCAGGGGGAGGCTGTCGATGTCCCCCACTGCACCTCTCAGCCAAGACTCACAGCCTGCTACAATGCACTGATACATCTCCAACTGCCCCTGTCCCTGGCCAGGCATGAGGGGAAGCACTTGGACTCGGCCACCAGTCACCTTGATGTGACCGATCAGTGCTCCAGCTCTTCTTCCCCCCTACAGACATCGCACCCTTTTCTTTGAGTTCTGTTGTGCTGGATGCTGTTGTTCACATTAAATCAGGGGCATGCGTAGATCGATGTCAAGGCTTTATTTTCAGCCCTAAAGCACCTTATCCTTTTTTGTCTTGTCACGCAGGAAAACACGACATACACACACACATAAAAACATACACAAACAGACAGACACACACACACACACACACACACAGGAGGAGGCGGTTAGAGTCAGCTCTGGACACATTTGTCACTGTGGCAGGCAGGCACAGGCCTCCCTGCTCTCTGGGTTGGTGGCCTGGTTTCTGCACGGGGGCTGGCCGTGTCCTCGCTCGTGCTGCCTAGTAACTGTCAGATTTAGAGTGTGATTTATGCAAATTGGCAAAAAGGGGCTTGTGGGTCAGCAGCGATATGTGGCGTGACCATGGCCAGGATACAGGGGAGTGTTCTCAAAGACGGTTGTAGAAACAGAACATTATTCAGTGACACCCTGTGGATTATTGGCTTTACAATATGAGGAACAAAATGTATTAATGGACATTTAGTTAACAGATTACTGTAGTGGCAAGTACGAGTTATTGTAAATGCTGTAAACGTACTGTCGATGAATACAGTAACAAGGATTTGCTTTCTTCTTTTTTTGTCCCCAGTTCCTGTTCCAATCTTTACCGAAAAAGCTGTGCTCTCCGAGGAGAATATGGACGTACCTCACTGAGTAAATCCTGCTGTTCCTTGTCACCTGTTCACCTCTCTCTCTGTGCAGCCATAAGACACGTTCACAGCTCTGCATCAAAACATGTAGCAAGGCCTCTCCGCTTTTAATAGTGCTGGATCTTAGCCTGCCCTTGGGGTACTGTTTAATTAGCGGGAATGCATTAGGTCTCTGCGAGGGCTGACAAGCGGCAAGCTAGCTTCCCTGCCAGAGTTTAGCGCCAAACTGGGACTAAAGAGAGAGAGAGGAGACCTCCCCCCCCCCCCCACACACACAGCCTCTCTCCAAGGCCCTCCTCTTCCTGTAATAATGACCTAGCTGTCCGGCTGGGCAGACACCAGAGTCGCTACCTGGAGGGTTGGGGGGTGGGGGTGGACACCGCCGCTTCCCAATGACAGATGGAGGGCTGCTGAGAAGGACAGCTCACTAGGCCAGAATGCTTAGTTAGCCTGGAAGCTAGCCAGTTTGATACTGGTCCGGCCAACCACGGTTTATGTTGGCCCTACACTGGTGTTTGGCAACGCAGAATGCTGTGGTGTATGGTGTTGATGGTCTAAACAGTCTGGCATGCTTGCCGTCTCTCCTAACTGTAACTGTCACTGATTCACGGGTATGACTCACACATGTTCTTTTCTGCTCTGCCAGTTATATACAACTTTGAGTATTTGAATGCTTACTATAACTTTAATGGTACAGAAATTGTCAGCTTTTGACAAGACTGCCAATCTAAATTCAGTTTGTGGCATCAACAAGAATTCTGGCCTATGTGTTATTGCAAATATCAGATCTCCGCCATATGGAGCTAATGCTGTTGCCTTTCATGCCTTGGACTATTGTCCTAGTCAGCAGAAAATAAAACTCTTTGGTCTGGCTTGTGTTAGGGATATAATTGTTAAAAAATGAAAGCTCTTACATCATATGCCCTGCAGGCAGAGGCTGGCAAATACTTTACCAACAGCAGGACACCAAAGGGAGTGCGACAGCTCTCATGAGAGAGGCAGAGAGAGAAGAGGAGAGAGAGGGAGAGGCGGAGAGAGGGAGGGAGAAAGTCAAGACATTGAGGGGAGGGATGGAGACCGAGGGGGACAGACCTCCCACACGTGTGCCGTTCAGAACTGCTTACACGGACTCTAATGGTGGACAAGCGAGTATGACCTCCAGAAGGTTGTACAAGTAATTATGCCACTTAGGAGCTTTTGACAAGCAAGGTTGTATTGGCAAACAGACACGAGGGGCATTATAATATAATGTTCTGTATTCCATTAGACTCCCACCCCTGTCAGCCAAGACAGTATCAATCTCCTCAGCTGCTTGCTCACTGCAAGACCCTGTACCACACACTGACAGGTAGTCATTGCTGCAGATAAAGGTTGAACAAAAGTAATTTAAAGTAAAGGCTAATAACTTCAAGGAGAATATCAACAGCCAAATGTTGTGAGAAGGTACACAATCCACATACCAATACACAATAGCACATAGACACTCATGAACTCTCCGTTGATGGGGATGGTACGTTTCATGAGTTTACAGTTTCTTTTGTACTATCATAAAACAATTGATCCGTGTTTGTGTGGCGCCAAAGCCACAAGATGTCTGTGGGTCAATTGTACGGTTTTGTGTAGCATAACTATCCTCATTCCTCTGGATGAGCGTGAGAGAAAGATGTAGAAAAAGACAGAGAGTTGAGGGAGAGAAGGAGAGACTGCTGCGGCATAAAGAGGGAAGGAGAATGAGTAATGGAGGAGGGGAAGATAAGAAGCGAGGTCGGAGATGGTTTTCAGCCCCCTAACAGCAGGACTCTCTCAAAGTCTAATAACAGAAGCAGATGTGATGTGGAGACTCGGACAGATCTGGCTGATGTAACAGTTTGCTCGGGAAGGTGTTTCTGGTGTTCGTTTCATTCGCTCGGTGCAAGCTGTGCACTATTGTCGAGGGATCCGTTAACTAAGCTGTGCTCTTTACTGTGTGTGTGTGTGTTTGTGTGTGTGTGTGTGTGGAGGAGGTTTGATCAAAACTCTCATGCCAAAAGCCCTATGGTTGCCATGGAAACCCCTGTTTATAATCAGAGGACGCCAAATATTCCAGCGTACCAAACGTTGACACGTCAGTCCCAAAAAGTTTGCGTGCGACATTTCAAAAACAGTGGCACCCCACACGTGTGGTTGCGCTGCCCTGCCAAAAGAGGGTGCTGTCTGATTCACATGGAGGGAATGCAGGTCAGCGTTGCGGTTGGCCAAGATGGAGAAAAGTTGATTATGTCCAATTAAGTTCACTGTCACGTTCAACTAATGCCTCTTCCACACTCCAGCAAAGACAGACACACACACAAACCTCAGCTGGTTAATACAAAACAAAGACGACACTGAGAAGACAAATATTCAAAAGAACTGGTTTCGAATGAAGACAAAATTATAATTTGAAGGTGACTCGTTGTTTTCCTTTTCCTTTCCTGTCGGATTCTTGCCTTGAGAGGGCTGAACAGAATGTGAGGAGGCACTAACTCCTCCACACCTTCGTTTACATCCTCCCTCGTTTCTCTTTTTCTCTTTTCCTTCCCCACCTCGTCTCTGTCACTCCACTCAATCAACGTCCCGCACTCCCTCCCCACCTTCTGCTTTTCCTCTCGTCCCTCCATCCATCTCTCCACTCCAACCCCTGTCTACATCTCTCTTTCAACTCTGACTTTAGACCTCCTCTCTCACTATCCCTCCGCTCGCCTCTCCCTCCTCTCTTCGTCAGCCTCTCCACACTCCCTCTTTCTCTCTTTTTCTTTCTGTCTATCGCTCTTTCTCTCTCGCTTTCTCTGACTCTCGGTGAATTGTGTGTCAGTGTTGGATTAGAGCTGTGTCTATTCCCCATGGGAGACCTCCTGAATCAATACCTGTCAGAGACCGACCCCCCAACACACACGCGCAAACACACAGACTTCCCTTCTCTCCCTCTCTTTCTATGTTTCCTTGCCTTTCTTTGCCTTCCTCCCTCTCCATTACTTCTCTACCTCCCTGCACACTTCTACCTCCTCCTCATTTTCACAGGCAGTTGATTTTGGAAGCCACAGGACACCAAAACACACAGACACACACACAGGGGCTCACAATCCTTTTCTCTATCCACTGATACTGCTCAGGGTAGCTACTTGCCGATGGCAGAGAGACACATTCAGCCTGAATGTGTGTGTTTTCTCCCTCGAGTCTGCTGTGATACCACAGGTCTGTTTGTCTGTTTGCAGTTGAACTCTCCAGTCCCATCCCGTTCCTGTGTTGCGTTTGCGCCGCGTCCGACGCCAGCAGGGGTCTCTAAAGAGTGTTCCACTGCAACTGACGAAAAAGAGAGTGTTTCATTGTCGTGTCTCGAATACTGGCTCTTGAGCAGTCTTTCAACAAACACTGCCATTCTAGCAAGATAAATGCTAATTTTTCAGCATGTAAAACACTGTGGTGTACCAGTTTTTCCCTGCTGAGGTTCCTTTCTTGAGACCTCTCATCTTGGATTCTGACTGTGGAGACGGTATCTCATGTGTCCCTCCCTGCCCTCGAGACGTCCTTGCGTGCCGGCGTGTGTGTGTGTGCGAGTGATGCGAGGATGTAATCCTGGTGATGCATGGTAAACTCCTGACCTGTCTGGGCTCTGGGCTCTCAGTTCGATGCTACTACTTAGGCCTCTAATTGCAGCTAACATTCATTTACCCACCAAGGTTGTCACCTGGATCATTAGAGAAGGCCCTGTTTCTGTACCTCTGCTATCGTCTAGGTACAAACTGTGGGTGTGTGTGTGCCTGCCTGCACTGAAGTACATGGATCTGTGTGTGCTTGTATGTTTGTGCATGCTTGTAGGTATGTGTGTGTATGTGTATGTATCCCCCACCCATTCACCAAATTAATGGGCATATACCAAACCATACACCGTTAAACAGCATGTCGTGCAGTCCCCACCCACTATACTGCCAGATGCAAGATATGACCTAGACAGTAGCAAAGCCTGCTCCTCCTTATCAGCAATCACTCAGAACACAATGTATGCATCTGCACCGGGCCCAGATTAGACTGGCCCTTATCAACCCAGATAGCTCAAGCGTAGCACAATTCTTCCCCTCCGCTAAGAAAAAACGAATTGATTTCTTATTTCCAGGGAACGCCGTTTGTGTCACAACGACTCTGTGGCGGAGCAGCTTCTCCCGACTCCGACTTCCGAGAGAGTGGGGCGACGGGCTCTCGGACGGGGTTGGATTATATTCAATGTTTTTAATATACTCCATTTTGTCTTGGGGGTTCTGTGAATCCCCATGTGGGACTTGCTGCTATTACACACAACGCTTGGATCCCGACAGGAGACCGGTACACGACGGTGCCAGTGATTCCCCTCCAACACTCTGTAAGGGGTTCCTAGTTAAGGATGAAATATGGCTGTCTGTTGGGTATTAAATATGAAATACTAGGCTTTAAGGACCATGAGGTCAGCCAATGCTTATCTGTTTTTGATTTAAAAACGAAAAAAAAGAGGATCTAAACAGCTACACGTTGCTTTATGCCGTGATAAAGCAACGAGAAAGCAGACTGCTCCAGTAGCTGGACAGACAGATGGACAGAGACAAGCAGGCAGGCAGGCAGATCGCACCAGCCTCTCACCAGCTGGATGAGCTCTTTCAAGAACTACCCCTGTGCTTCTCCCTCTTTCTCCGTTCCTCCATCTTTCTCCGCGTGTCTTTTGGTGCGCGCGCGAGAGAGGTTGTGAACCAGTGAGCTGGCGTGCGTCCTCAGATAGCAGGAGTCACGGTGTGTGCTCCAGGTAAATATCCATTCCGAGTGGGGCGTATTTCCCTGCTCACACCCATAGCATGAAGCCAAAGTCCCTCTGACACTTTCCCCTGTGTTGTGCCAGCTGCAGTTATCTGTCCGACAACAGTGTCACTTAGGTCTCCCCCACCACACAACACATACACAGACTCTCCCCCCCCCCTTCTCTGTCTTTCTTCTCTCTCTCTCTCTCTCTCTCTCTCTCTCTCTCTCTCTCTCTCTCTCTCTCTCTCTCTCTCTCTCTCTCGCCGTCTCTCTCTCTCTTGCACACCCTCTCTGAGTTTCACAGGTTCAATGGCAGAAAATCTATAGCCCTTTCTAGGAGGAGGAATTCCATTAGATAATAGATATGGAATCCATCTCGATTCCCCACCTTATCGTCTCCCGGAGTGACGGATCAATACTGGGGCTTCAGCTCAACTGCCAACAATAACAGAAAATTGATGAGACAGAGAGGCTGTGTGGGGTGGTCGGTAATGGCATGTACTGCCTCCCCTCCCTACCCTTCTGTTGTAAATCAGAGGGGCGGTTGATTGGTTTGAGACTGCACTTTGTGGGGGTGGGGGGTTGACGGGACTGCGTAGGATTCCAAAAGTGGGAAATGGACAGAATGTGTAGGTTACCACAGTCCCCCACCCCCTGTACACACACACACACACACACACATACATCACCATCACTACCACCAACCCTCCACCCTTGTTTCTCCAGAGACAAATGACTGTTTCCTGTAGGAGTTGCCAGGTGCAGCGTTTACAGAGAACGTTGCCAGGCAACGTGTTCCAAACAGGGGCCTGCTTCTGAGGAGCACTGCTGGGTGACAGGGAGTTGAACTGGTCACATGGTACCAGGCTCTGGTCCCTGCTAGCGCCCGCATGGGAGGTGGTAGGAGTTGCTGAGGGCCCACGGAAGATCGTGTCATGGTTCAGGAGGACTGTCTTCTCAAAAGATGACTCACTGTTTACAGTAGATAGGCAGTAGTGAGGGGGCTACAAAGAAAGTTTACAGTTCCCTGAAAAAGGTGGAGAGTTCAGAGTCCACTCTTAGCTCTTTGTTTATTCTGCTCTTGCTTTTACTACCGGGAATTTACAGTCACAGCCCCGGGGATACGAAGACATGGACGAGGAAATTAATTGCTAATGCTCAGAAAACAATGTACTCCCTAGTTAAAGTCTGAGTTTACTCACTGTGCAAAAGCCCATTTTAGAGCATAGGCTAAGAGCTCTCACTGTGTGTGATGCTAATGCTATCCCACAGGTCACACATCAGTGTTATGAATGTAACCGGCCTCAGTAACCAAGTGTTATTTAACGCTCTCTACACTTACCCCTGTCCTGTGGCATCTGACCCCCCACCCACCCCAAAACCACTTCCCCAACCCAAACAGTAGGTGGCAGTGTCCTCTGTTGTTTCAGAGGGAATTTTAATACATTAGGATGAAACAGTAGTCGGTGCTAAGTTCAAAGTAGCGTCTCCTCTCCAGTATCTGTCAGTCATTTAGGTCGTGGAAAGTCGAACCAAAACGCAACAGGAAGATCCCAGGTCACGTGGGCATCTTGTACACTTGTCTCAGAGATGTGTTCTCTGCCATCACTGTCCAAATCAAGGAAGAGAGGCAGAGAGAAGAAAGCCTCCGTAGATAATTGAGATGCTGCCTGTAGCAACTGGTGAGCGACCAGCTTTTCTCAGGCATGAACTCTGCCTGTCTGGGCTGTCTGGGAAGAATTATCTCCTGTAATAGAGTCAGATCTTCACGGGCAAATCCTTTTAATGTCACCCGGAGAGCCCAAGGGAGACCACCCTCGTTGGAGATAGAGTGGGAGTTAATTTCAGCAATCGACTCTGAGGTAATACTACTACACCCTAGTTTCTCTCCAAGCGGCCTTTTATGTGTGACTGTGTGTGTCTCTGTGTGTGTTTACATGTGTGTGTGTGTGTGTGTGTGTGTGCGTGTGTGTGCGGACTCTGGCTTTTGTGCATTACAGTCCCAGTCTTGCCTTTCCTCATCCCATTCTGAAGGACTTCCTCCATGTTTTGATTTGAACTTGAGCTCTCAATACAATCAGAAAATTACATCTGGGTGAGATTTGGAGAAAAAGAACTAAATGTTCTGAAAGTTTTAATCATTTTAGAGAATAGTCAGGAGAAGAGGTCTTAACAGGAAGCTTGGACAGAGCACTGCCTTCTGGGAGTGAACCGTGCCTTGGTTTGTCTCCTAGAGCTCTCCTACAGGCAGAGTGATGTCATGCATGGGAAGGTATTTCTTTCAGACACAACCTGTCTGCTCCTGTCAGGGCCCTCAGTAACTCGATCTGCCTTGAAAGTCTGGGAGAAAACGCTGGTCACTCGCAGACAAGGGCGTTATTTATTTTCTCTGGAGGAGATTCAATACTTGCTCCTGCTGCTCTGTGACTGCAAAGCTCCAAGACACATCCTGCACTCAAACACAGAACATACTCAACCCTGAGAGACAGGAATAGAAGGCTCTTTAGTGCCTGATACTTTCCTTTTTCCAAGTAGGGTGGTTGAGTGGTGCATTGAGTTGTCTGTTCATTGCGATTTGTTTGTTGAGTGGCATCATCCTACTTTGTCAAGTCTCTCCAGTGGTCTCAAACAGTATAGGCTGCCTGGTTTGCATCCCAACGATTTTTGTTCCAACTACACTTGGCTCATGTTGCTGTCTCTAATTCAGGCTCCAACTCAAGATGAGGAGACAGTCTTTCTGTAATGGCCTCAAAAATGTGCTTTGAGCATGAGTCACAGCAGCTAGTTGGTTTTTAAGCGTGATGGAATCATGCAAACACAATGCTTGTACATCTATCTTGTCTGCAGCTGTGGTACACCGAAAGAAGTGCAAAACACACACACACACACACAAACGTTCTTTTAATGCGTAATTCTGCAACTAAACTCTGCTTCAAAACATGCCAACACTGAGGCATCCTACTGAGTTGGAGTGCAGCGATCGACTGGCTTAAAAGGTTATGCCGATCAATACAAAGTTGTTTTGTGCACCAGAGCTATTATATGAATGTCATCGTGAGGAATTGGCTCTACCCTGGGTGGCTTGTCTGCTAGGTGTCTCTCTTAAGCTCCTGTTTTAGAAAGGGTTAGCTTCGGAGAAAATTACTTTCTTTTTTTGGGTCAGGACCCTTATGGCAATATCGTTCTTCCTTCCGCCAAAATATCAAAACATTTATCGTACAGAGGTTGATTCTTTTTGAGAGTAACACACGTAATCCCTACCTTTCCCTTTTGGTTGTATTGGTGGTTGCATGGTGGTAATGCTACATCTGAAACAATGCGCAAACAAGACTTGACCAGGGGTTCTTATGGCTCTGTCTTCCTGAAAGGAGCTCTGGGAGTTAGGTGGTCGACGGTGCAGTCAAGGATGACAAAGAGGTTGAAGAGAACACTTACTCAACTCACGCGCTCCCTCTGGTTTGTGTTGCCTCCAAGGTCAGAAACCGCATTGCATAAGGAAGGGGAAAAAAGGCTCTGAACAAGGCTTGCACATACGCATGCATGCACACATGGGACAAACATGCAACAGAGCCACCATGAGGGGAAGAAGCCTATAAATAGCATCATCACTGCAACCGTCACCCCAAGCACTGGCTGAAGGACCGCCATTCCTTTCAACCCCAATTTTATAATCGGAGCAATATCTCTCAATATAAAGTGACTGCTTCTGCTCAAGTCATGCGAGACTAGAATCAGGGAAGGAGCATGATGTGGTTTGTGTTTTCTCATGGTTACATGCATGCCACAGCAAAAAAAATGTTTACCACCCGTCAACATTTTTAAACCTGTAAGCTACAAACCCTTCCTCTCCCCCCCCCCTCTCCACCTTCCCTCTCCATCTCCCACTCTTTCATCCCCACCTCCTTCTTTTAGCCTGAGGGAGCTGTTAGCTATCTGGATGCTGGAGCTGTATTGTGAGCACTCATTGATTGCCTCTCTGCCTCTCACAGCCAGCCAAGCTAGTCAGCATGGGGCCCGAGCTGTCTGCTTTATCGGTCACCACTCAGAGTCTACACACAGAGCAGGAGAGAGGGAGGGAGGGGGGATGGATGGATGGAGAGAGAGAGGGAGGGCAAGAGAAAGAGAGAGAAGAGGGCAGTGAGGAGAGAAAGGGAGCGAGACGAAAAGAGAGAGACGGAGCCGCGGTCCATTTCGGAAAGGCCGTACAAACTCACTAAAGCTGGCTGTCAGTCGCATCTGTTTTCCTGTCCCTCTTCCCCTCTTCCTCTCCTTTCCTCAGCTCAGGGAAGAATCAATAGGGTACTCGACCGGATTTTTCTCGTCTTGTTTTCACACAGTGTTTCTCTGCCTTTCTCAGTGGGGGCTGATCCATTCAGTCTCCTTTAACCCTGCAGACATCTTCTCACAAACACACTCACTGTCTCCTGCTTTATTAATACACCATCGTAGCATTTTACCCACCTGCAACTTGAACACAGAGGTGCCAGGAAGTATTTTCTCGGCGGTGTCTAGAGCAGAGCCTGGCGGTAGGTTTGCAGGTAGCAGTTATAAACAGCCATCAAACCTCTGTTTGAATGGGAGAGGCTGATGTCAGCACAACTGAAAGTCTCCCTCCATCATGTAGCTATATGAAGCCCCCGCAGCATCCATCACTCTTGTCACACACACACACACACACACACACACACACACACACACACGGACTCGCGCTCAGAGGAGAGCCAGTCCTCTTCATGAAAAAGCGCAGACTGAGAAGTGCGGGGAGAAGAAATGTCGAATAGTCTTGTGATTGAAATACTGTACATCTGTCAATCAGAACCAATGTCAACACAGCTTGTTGGATACTTTTCATTGGCTCCTTTGAGAGTGTTTTGCCTTGTTGAAACACACTTCACTCTGAACAGACTCTTTGTTCTCTGTACTGATACATCCACTCAGACCGCTCTGAACCTGTGTTTGGTATTATACACACAGCCAAGTCAAGCCCAAGTCACCCCACCTACAACCCATCCATCTTCCTGGCAGCCATCTGGCCATATTGTTATGGAGAACCTGAGCTTTGCTTCTTGCTATGAATGCTTGGGTTAGCTCTGACTACAAGCTGGCTTTGAAGAAGAGAGTGCAGCTGAAGGACTGGTTGCAGGTCTCCTGGATACTCGTGAACCCTGTCCCCTTCAGATGACATCAACAAAAATGTGATGGATGAGCCAGAACACGTAGTATTAGGATCCCTGTGAAAAGTATACGGCAGTGAGCTACAAAAGAGTGCACATGCTTCGTTGCTGTGGTCACCACAGTACTGCCACTATTCCTGTAAGACACTCCTTAACACATAGTATTCTGACCTTTCCTAAAAAAAAAACTGGTGTAACTAGGTACATTATGTTAAAAAACTAATCTGGAAAATGATTACATACTATATGTAATATAGACATATATTGTCAAAGCTGTAATCTCTGAGATCCACAGAAAGCAGGCTACAAGACGAGAGATATCAAGATCATTCACGCAGATGAATGTTACTGATAGAAGTCATCATTCAGACAAGCCAGAAACAAATCAGGCCGCAAGTTCACTGCCGGACCACAGTGACATTGACCGCCTTCTGCTTCCCCTCCCCCTTCAGTCACCCTGTGCCTCTGAACGAACACAATCTCCTTCTAAGAAACGGCCCCCCGAAATAAAAATGACTGACTGCCGGAGTTAGTGATGTCACCGGCCACATTTATCCCCGTCAGGGAGGATAACAGTCCCCACCAGGAGGCCAGGGCGTCCTTGAGACACTCTGCTCTGTGACAGAGACGACCAGGCTGCCCGCCACCACCCCTTCCACACACACCCCCAACCACATTACTGTCAGAAGGAAGGAAAAGGGAAGATTGCAGTTAGCACTGGGGGTCATGGACGGGCTTTACCCCCCTTTAAGGAACTGTTCCAGGCTCGGGGAAAGTAGTGGCTCAGGCACTTAAAAGTTGTTTGGACGGACAAGTTTGAAATTTCAGTCTTGTTGTAGCTATCCACCACCACTACAAAGATAGGGCACTTAGCACACTGTAGGGTCGAATTACATGGCTAATTACAGTATTGAAACGTAATAATAATAATAATATACAACTTTAAGAGAAGCTGCACGGACTGAACTTATATGAGGCAGAGGGGAAGAAGAAAAAAGCACCGCAGGAGGAGCGACATTCTATCTGATGGACTGCTCGAGCTTAGGAACTGCTTGGCCCTCCCTCTGGCCAGTTCAGCCTCGCTTCACTAGTTGAAGAGAGCCTGGCGTGTGTGATTGTGTGCTTGCATGCGTGCGTGTTAGTCGGGAGAGACATTGTTCCTTGACGTCACCGCTCAGCCCAGCCTGCCGCTGTAGCCACCGCCGCTGCTCTCAAACATGTCTTTGTTATTCCGAGGCTTCCATCGGAGATCGGTGATCCGCAAAATACGGAAGCTGATAGCCTATGCCTAGCGTCTTAGCCATAATACAAGGACAGCAGATAATACAGCAATTATGACATGCATATTATAAAAATACATAAAGGATCTAACCTACATCAATAAACAATCACAATCAGATGCCGATCAAAATTGTTTTTATAACTATTAGCCTATATATAACAACCTGTGTTGATGCTCAATTATGATAGTTAGCCTAATACAAAATAATTACAAATAATTATGTTTGCATTTTAACGGACCTGTACATTCTATAATTTGTTTATTCTTAGCTGGCCAACATGGCGTATATTAGCCTATTAATTATAATTGTTTATAATGACCATTTGTTATTAGGTTAATAACGTTATCTTTTTGATGTAACAAATACACTATTTTCCCACATCACACAGGCTATCATAAATAGATAATTGAAGTAGTATGGAAAATACACTCACACAGTAGGCCTATAGGCTAATATAAAAAAAATCAATGTAAGAAAATCACGCTACACCAGCTATAGAAGCTCACACCCAACCGAGGTATTCCAACGTCTCTCCCTCTGGAGTCTGGGACATATTTTGTCAGCAACCACCAAGCATGGCTCTCTGGTAACTGAATAGCCAGTGTAATTTGACACTTCAACTTGCGGTGCTCCACGGTAGTTGATTCAGTCACTCACACACCAACGTAGGGCGCTATTCTCAGGCATTTGATCCTGTAATCGTATATTTTAAAGGTACGCTGGAATCGATAGGCTTAAAAACAAAGAGGATATCATCTCCTTATTGAAGTCGTACCTGAAAGTAAGTTACGTGTCCGTCTAATCACGCCTTGCTGTGGGTTTTGTGTACGAATGGCTTTAGATAGATGTGTTCGCCACTTGCTGGACATAGGGCTACCCTCCGCTAACAATGGGGTAACCCCGAACCTAGAATCAAAACGTATTGCCATTAGCCAACGTTATTTTTACATGTTTGTCTTACAGCTTGTAGTTAGTTGTGATTACACCTTGAAGTCAGTTTTGATTTGTAGGTTACGTGTAGTAGGCTAAATGCGTGCATGTGGGTTGTCCTTAGCCCACACTGAGAAATTGCTTGAGCTCTATGCCCCCGACCTCGCATAAACAATCGGGAGAGAGGTGCACTAAAGTCTTCAAAAATAGTAGGGTTTATTATTGTAGCCTGGAACTGCTGCATTTACGCGGGTATTGAGTGGTACATGATTTTAGCCTACCTCTAATCGTTGATCCTTAATAGAGAGAAATGCTAAGCCGCGAATATGTCAGTTAGCTAACAGTCCAGCCATACTTACAGCCGAGTTACCTGTTTTCCAAAATAGCCTACCTGTTGTAATGCAATTACAAAGTCACACTATTGTTGTTTTGTTACATCCTGAATAACTGTTGTATCTCCCGCTCGCATGCTGTAAATGTATCCATAGGCGTTTGTGATGTTCCAACCACTGATAGGTGCTATTGGCCTCAGAGCAGCTCATCCAACGCAAACCTTTTAGCAGATATTAAATGTTGTTACATTTTGCCGGTGTGGCGGACTATACCGTTGCATTCCTGTGTATGTATGACTCATACAGTATGAGGCCAATCGGGGTAGAAGGGGTTCTCATGTTGTAGGTTACTAGTTCTGCAATTCTCTCTCTTGACTCGGTCCGGTGGAAAAGGCAGGGTAGGCTACTTAGGAGCGGAAAAACTCAACTGGAGAAAAAGAGTGAGAATAGCCTACAGCTCGTTATTTGTAAACCGGCCTGGCACTAAAGTCAGATAAGGGGAAGAAGTGGATAATCAGATTGTTGGCAGCTGAAATTGATCTGTGTGAGAACAGGTTGCTACTTGTGTGTAGTAACTTGTATTACTGTGTATAAAAGACATACCTAGGACCTTCAAGCAGCCAACAAACTGATTACCCGGCTGCTAATGTTGCTGCCCCCTCTGTCTTCAGACTGACGTGAATCACAGCCAAAATACATTATTTGAAAAAATTGACATTGCTACATGGATCATATCTGAACATGTTATGCACTTTATTAAGTACATTTCACCTTTATGAATGTCTTTGTAGTTTTCTGCATGACAATATTTAAGACATTCATTACCATATTGTGGAATTTTGGCACTTGTTTCGTTTTTTCACAATGTATGCTTCATGTTTTGGCTGCTTGCAATGTTTGGGACTACCTAGTTGTTATGATCAGTGACCTATGCTCTTTTGTAAAGCTCTCTCTTGGAAGTCGCTTTGGATAAAAGCGTCTGCTAAATGTAAATGTAAAATGTAAAGAGTATAAAGGAATAATGACTCACACCTGGTTAGGGACATTTACCCTGGAGTGGTGCCCAGAGGTTGTGTCTTGTGTAGTTAGGAACACCGAAACATTACGCTTAAACATGCTCCTGTTGCTCATCATCTTGAAACTTTCACAGTTCCCCTCCTCTTCTCCCCCGGTTCATATGTCCTGGTGCCGCAGCCACAGCCTGTAAAGCATTTAAAACCTGTTGAACACAAATCAATGTTTTGACATTTCCGTAACTGTTAGGGGTTCTATTGTGAAGTGTTGCGAAACACTTGGCAGCCGTTCACTCGGCGTGGGTTCTTGCAGTCTGCTGTCTCGCCGTCGGGCGAACCCACCCACTACTGTTCTACTGTTAAGTCAGCCTTTGTTTCTCCTTCTCTGTGTTTCTCACTCGTGTTCAGCATATCTAGTATGGTTGTTTTCTAAGCGCTCGTGTCTGCCGTTCACCGCTATACGCAGTACTGCATTCTTCAAGCAGTCATTTGGCAGCTGAACGTGCACCTGCTCACAGAAGGTTCCCTGGGTTCCAGTGTTCACTTCCAGCCTTTTAGAGGAAGTGTCGTGTAATGCTCAGTATGGTTTGATAACGTGTCCTGCTATGGTGTACTTTGGGGAGGGGATGGGGGATATAGGCTAGACTAGATACTTACTTGTATGAGCATTGTCCTCATTCAGAAAACCGGTGAAGAATCTGGAAGCCTCAGTGTTTTTTGAAAAGTGCTTTTTCAACCAGGAAGAAAAGGAGGGGGAGAAGGCGCTTTAGAAGGAGAGTGCAGAGAAAAACCGAGAGCAGAGCAAGAGGAGGGGAACCGACTTGCCTAGCCTGTCACTGGCTCATGCATGTTTGATTTGACGTTCTTTGAGAAACGAGCGCAGAGGATGTCACGACGGCACTGTCCTGTTCCCTCGTGGAGAGGCAGGGCCCTTGAATCATAAATGACACCCAGCTTCACCAGGAACAATATGAGAGTTCAGGGCCCGCACAGGGAGAACAAAATGTTCCCTCCGTCCTTCCGTCCGTCTTGCCACCGCTGCTGCTGCACTCAAGCTTTCTCACCATCACAAGCAATTACCTTCACATTTTTACTGCTGATGAAATCCTCACTGGGGCGGCCCGAGTGTGTGTGTCTGGGTGTCTGGGTGATGAGTGCCTGCGTCTGTGTGTCTGTGTTTTTGCTTGCCGATCCTGTTTAAGCGAAACAAACCCGTCGTCGTCCGTCCTACGACACGGTTGTTTCTTTCCGCTCGCCTTTCCCTCCAAGTACAGCCACTAACGAGTCCCTTCTCTCGCCTCTCGCTTGGCCGGTGGGCTTAATGGTGTCAGCCCTGTCGCCCCACGTGTGCTCGAGGTGCCTCTCTCCTGGCGACTTGGCCTCCCTTTAACGTGCCGGCCGGTGCTAAGAGGCCTGCACCTGGATGTCTCAGGAGGGGGAGCAGGGGCACGAGGCCAGTTTGCTGGCCTGTGTTCGGACTGTGTGTCTCCCCCCCCCCCCCTGTGCTTGAGCTGCTGCCAGATATCAGTTAGCCGCCCATTGTGAGGGTTTGTTTGTTGATTATTGGTTAATTCAGTGCGAAGGCGAGTTGAGAAGCGCAGATTTACGTTCAAGGTTATTATAGCCCCCCCCACCCCCCAAAAAAACACTTACATCCATGAATAATTCTGCAACAGTCATTATTTCAAAATGTTGTTTTTCTTCTGAGGTGGAGAGTCTCTAAGTCTAGTCTGTGGGTCTGACAGTGTTGTGGGAGAGATGGAGACTGATGGCAGAGATTCCGTGAAGGCGGTATACTCCTATCCAACATGGCCTCCAGGGACACATACTTCCTTGTTCTCTGACAAGGTAAATTAACTAGGATTTACTAACCGACGGGCTCCATATTTATTATTTTCCCCCCGACGTGGTTGTTAGACGGAGAGTGCCAAAGCATTCCTCAGACGTCACCAACTTCTGCACAGCAAAAGGTTAAATGAATTAAGTTTATTGTTGATCAGAAGATATTGTAATGTGTCAGCTCAGTCTCACTCTGCCTCCTTTTGGAGTGTGTGTGTGTGTGCTCGACACTGGCAGTTCAGCCAGGCGGTTTCCCAGGGTTCTAAGGCCCGACAGTCCTTTCATTCCCCTGCCTGGTCGGCTCAGATAAAGGGGCATATTTTAAGCCTCAGTGTGGAAACACTGTAAAAAGAGAGGAGGGAAGAGCAGGGGCTAGAAGGGGAGGGAAATATAGGGGAGAGGATGGGGGTTGGAGGGGTGGGTGGGGGGAGGCATATTTGTACGCCTTCCTTTTGCAGATGTTTGTGATAACGGTTGGACTCCTCTCGGCAGTGCTCGAGTCAATGAATGTACATACTGTTGACAGTTATTTGAGCCCTGCATGTTCTAATCACACCAGATACAACAACTTTCCTGATTTCCACAGATTAGATGTTGTCCAATCTACTGTTCCTAAGGGCTGGTCCCAGACAACAGCCCCTGTGCTGCAAACCATGGTTTATCATATCATTAGAGGAGCAGTCTTATCACGGGTATTCCGGAGACGGCAATGATGCACTGCGCGAAGCTTGCCAGGGACCAACCTCCCCAAAATATTTGTCCTTGTCTCCCAGCACTTTTTAATTATCTGTTGACAAACAACGGCGGTTTTGCTGTTGCCTCGTGATATAATCAATGCCAGCAATGCCATAATAGATAAAGTGGGATGAATGAGGGAGAATCTTTGCGCAACACAGTAAATCCTTTGGCCCCTGTGAAAATAAACCATGTTCGTTATTGTTCAGTCCTCAATGTGTGGATGCGTGTTTCCAATCAAAACCCGACAATATCAATTAGTAGGCTAAATGTCCAGCAATCCGTTGAATCGATGGACATGAACGCCTCTAATAATAATACATTTGATTTTCTAATGCACTTTGAAAACAAATCTCAAAGTGCTACAGTAAAGATGATAAAACGAGGTCAAACATCCATATAAAATACAATTCGATCATTAAAACTCATAAGATCTGCTAAAAAGCAATTCTTCCGTCCTTTTTTAAAAGGCCTCTGCAGTCGTTTTCTATCGTCTTCTTGTCCAACAGCCTTTTACATGCCTACGGCATGGGCTCTACGGAACATGAATGGCATGTGTTGACATTGTTAACGGCACACGTGAGGCGATTGCACGTTTCATGGCTAGACGTGTGTGTGTGTGTATCTGTGCAGCCACTTAAGCCGAGTTGGCGCAAACGACCGTGTGGACATGATCTTACGCGCTGTTTTGGATATGGGGGGAGGTGGTTGGGGTTGCAGTAGGCGACTTACTCGAAATTCTGTTCGTAGCGAAATGTGTCTTTTCTGTGTCTTGACAGTCAACAGTAGACAGACTCGGCTCTGAAATATGAATTAGGGCCAGACTGTCTGGGCTGTAGCCCCGTCTCCAATCCCCAAGCCCAGCCTTCCCTGGTTGTCAGGTCTCCTTGCCATCCATGTCGTCCTGGATGTCTAATCATTATAATTGTATTGTACATTGGAGGAGACCATGTTCAGATGAGGACTCATGAAATCACCTTGGTGATGGCGTGTGTGTGCGCGTGCGTGTTTTTGTGAGTGACTGAGTGACTGAGTGAAAGAGAGGGGGGTGGAGTTGGAGGGGGTCTCCAGTTCCTGGCCTGGTTTTCTCTGGAATTCCTTTGTTTTTGGAAGCCTGGAATGAGAGAAACTGAATCGGTGTTGCCTGAGGATCTTTGCTCCTTAAGAATTCTCCACACGTAGCCTATGTCTTGCTTCTACCAACAGTTTTTTTTTTAAAGTTAGTAACTCATTTTAGTTTTGAACTCTTAAGTAACAAAAAATGAAAATGTTACACGCACACATGTACATTGTGGCACACATGTAAAAGTGTGTTCTCTCGCACAGTGAATTCTTTCACACAATTGTCTATGGTACTACAGTGAAAGGGGTGGAGCCAAGCAACAATATCCTGTTCAGCCGGCGGGTTTAAAGAAACAGACACCTAGGTCAAAGTTAAACTATCTCATACCTCAGATATGGTTCTATAATGATCTGAGTCAGTGTTCTCAAACAGTATCGTGTGGACTCTTCTTTGTCAATTCAAAGAAACTCATGTATTCCACAGATCGCATCTTCATCAAATTCTCCTTTTGAACCACTGTCATTAAGGAGAATAGTAATGGTTGCAAACAAATCGCGCAATCATCCCCTCTTTTTGGGCTTGTATACTCCCCTAACTTTTCCCGGAGCACTTTTCTTTACCAGGAGGCTGTCACTTTAAGCAGCTACCATCCACAATGGTGAGCGCTTTTCCCTCACATTTGAAGGGGGCTAGTGTTGAGAGAAGGGGGCATTGAATAGGCTTGTTGCCTGCCTCCCTATTTAACCAGTCCCATTCTCCCTCACCCGGCCATGGAACACACAGGAGAGTGGCTGGAGGAAGACAAGAAAAGATGTGGAGGAGGAGGAGGAAAGAGGAGTTGGAAGAAGACTCGTGGGGGTGTCAGGGATCACGTGAGCGGTAATTGTATTTGCGTTGGGCTCCTTTCAGGCTGTCACAGCAAATCTGTTTGACTCGTCACTCTGTAAATCATTATGAAGGCTAAAAGCCTTTCTATTGGATTGCTGGGTACAGGGAGACTGCCGGTTGCCTTTGTGCCATGGTGGTGATGATGAAGTCTGTTTCTGGCCGTCCTGCTGTGAAGGTTATTATTAACTACCAGCTCCACTCTTTGTCTCGGGTCTCCGAGTTGTTTTTAAAAGGAGAAGCACGAATGGGAGAGATCAGTGTGAGTGAGTGTGGGTTGACGTGTGTGTGTGGGCTTCCAAGGTTTCATGTCTTTGCATCTTGATTCTTTGCTCTCGCCATGGATCAAAGCTTAATTGAGTTGTTTTAAACTCGGGACCGAAGGAAGGCACACGACCGCAGAGCTGAGGCTGCTCTCTGTTGGTGTTCAGCGCGTAACAATGCCTCTCGCGTCTGGGGAGTGTTGGTGTGAAGTCTTCGTGTCGGTCATCCAGGGTGAGAGCCACAGCTCGAAGGAATGTTTTCTCAGCATCTGGCCGAACCGGTTTTGTTCCGGAAGGAACGCGCCGAGCACATCCCGCCCTGCTCGTGATGACGCTCGCTCGCCTCGCTACGTGGTTTGATCGTCATCCCCATAGTGCCCATTCCCCCCTGCTGTGCTCCCAGACATCTCGCTCTCTCGCTCGCTCGCTCTCTCTCGCTCTCTCTCTCGCTCTCTCTCTCGCGCTCTCATTTGTTTTCTTGTTTCAGTCGTCTCTCTGACTCCTGTCCCGTCCCGTCCTCCCTCATCTCCTCTCTCTGGAGCCCGGGCCGACCATGTTCATGCCTGGAACGGAGCGCGAGGGCAGACATCTGTCGCACGGCGTCCCTAATCTGATCTGTGGCTAGAAGCATCAGGGTCACGAAGAGTAGCAGCAGCAGCGTAAGGGGAAAAAAAACAACCTTCTCTGCCCTCTCTCTCGGTCTCTCGCTTTTAGAATTCACACAACAAATGAACACTTAGCGAGCACAAACCAGTGAGTTAAGCTGTGTTTTCTGGAAGCTTAGTGCCTGTTAAGGGTAAGTAAAGGCACACGGAGGCATGTCAACACTGTTTCCAACAGTTGCTTCCTGAGGATGCTGTCAAACCCACAGGAGTGTTGGGCTAAGCGAAATGGCGGTTCGGCTGTTACCCAACTGTGACAATCCTTATTTGATTTAGGACAGAATAAAGCTTGGTTACAACAACGGCCCTCGTGTTGCCGCAAGCCCAAAGACCTTGAATAACCGTCAAAATGCAAAGAGTAAACATTTTAAGTGAGAGAGGAAGCATGTTTAATAGCAATAATATTGCGATACAAACTAACTGGCTTGAATTGATTTCATCGTCTGCTACCACTCAAACTATTGGGTAATGGAACAGTTTATTTAGTCAAAACATTACAACTGGAAACATTTAGGAATTATGTCTTCTCAAACTGAGTTAATAGACGATGCATGTCTTGTGAGTAGGTGTACAAAGTAGGCGTGCCCTCATAAAGATAACATCGATTCAGAACTGGGGATATTTGGATACAGTCCCTTCTTCTCTCTGAAGGGAGTGATTCAACGAGTCTGATAGGAGTGAATAGACTTGCACTGCAAAAGGTTATTGAGCATGTAAAGTGCAGATACACTATCTGCTCAGTATACCCACCTGTTCCCTCTCAGAATGAATTTCCTAATATTTGTTTAGGTAATGTAACTCAACGTCATGGAAATGATGCTCCGATTAGATGCCGCACAGTCTGTTTGTTATCCTGTGGGAGCTAATAGAGCCGGGACATGTTTGGGCGAGAGTCCAAACCTGTCACGTCTGTGTGGTCCCACGGCAGATGCCATTTAACTTAAGACCAAGAGGAAGATCAATGTGGAGCAAAATTCTTGTTCATGTAAGTCATTGTTCATGTGGTTCGGTCCTATAATAGTCCCTGGTATGATGTGAACGCAGGGCATTGTCGATATCAGATTAGCGCGGCTCACCTCAGATGATCGTCACACACTTGACTTGCAAGCTGTCCCTCGTTTTATCAGCTAACGTCTACTAAAACAAACAGCCGTCGGCTCGCTGTGTCTTTATTTCCACAGCTTTGAGTTTTTAGCAAATGTGTACTTTGTGCCACACTAAATGACCTTCATGAACCGTTTGTTGGCTAATGACTGTCCGACTCCCATTGTCTTTGCCTCAAGTTACTTTCGCCGCACTTTTTGTCCATTTTTAGGTATTAGCATTTTGTTTGTTTGTACTCTCTTCAAAATCCCATGGCTTTCCAGGAGGAGCCCGTACAGTTTTCGGAGCCGTCAGCCTAAGAGAATCCTCTCCGTGCCACTTCCTGTGCCCATGTGCTCCCGAGCCAGTAGCCTGGAAAATATGTTTTATACAGTTGACAGGCAAGGTCGTGTGGTTGGAACGGGACAGACTGCCGGAGACAGAGAGAAAACCAGAGAGAGGGAGAGCAGGGACTTGTTCTCTTTCTCTCTCGACCACTGCAGCCCTCTCCCAGTCCACGCCACTTGACTGCGACTGAAATCAAATAGAGCAGAGTCGCTACTGGCTCCGAGCCAAGACACAGATCAGTGGCACAAGGAAGGCTGTCAAAACCATCTTGATGGGTAATTAGGAATACTCCATCATTTCTCGTATCACTTAGCAGACGCCGTTCGGACCTGCTAGCGATGTCTTTGACCGGGGAGGGGGGGGGGAGGGGGGGGTTGAGGGCACTGTAACTGTAAATAAGCACATGCTGTGGCCTCAGCTGGGTGTGTTTGGGGATGGATGGGTCCCCAGCCGATCCCTTGGAAGGGGTTCCATAGCTGCCAGTGATGCCCACTCCAAACAAGCTGACACGTGTGTGTTGGGGTAGTGTGCAACCTTGTGGGTGTTTAAAGGCTGTCAGCAGTCTTATGGCTCTTTGTGAATGTTGATGATTGGTGTCTTGTCCTGTGTGACTTTGACTGAGCAGGGCCACGATGCATCGCTTAGACTCTGGAGAGCAGAGAGCCTCATGAGAAAGACCGTACCACTGGCCAAAAGTAGGTATTTACTTGCCTCCAAAGACCCAATCTTTAATGAATGGCTTTAAGCTTCTGCTTATCCCTCCCATCATTTAAATGTGATTATCTTAATTTCCGAGAGACCTTTTCTCCAGGCCTTACATTGAGTGGCGGTGTTTGTGTGTGTCTTCCACCTTCAAGAGCCATTTGATACTTGAGAGGTTGAAGTGTTTTCGACAGAAACCCCATGAATGATTGATAAAAGGAGAAAGAGTGGCTTAAAATCTCCTTACTCCAAGGACATCAATAATTCAAAGTTCTTTCTATGTTTCGTTGGCTCACGATATAGCAGTCACCATTTTGAAATCTCAAGTTGATAATATCTGTCAAAGGATAGCCAAGAACTTTGTCGTGATTTTTTTTTCCAGTGTCTTGCAAATGTTTGATTCTGCTATCTTCTGTCATTATTAGAGAAAAGTGTTAGTAGGGAAAACAAGAAAAAGTCCTTGAAAAACATATTCAGTCACACTAGGGCTGGGTGGTAAGGCCTGAAATTTATATCACTGTATAATTCTGAAGCAGGGACGGTAATGGTATCACAATATATTTGAAGAAATAAATTTTCTTTAACATAGGTATGGCAGGTGTGTGGCATGAGTTTCAACTTTTGCTGTGCTTTTCCATGGAATAAGACCTAATATATAGCCTAGCTTTCAAAAAGTAGGCTAAGTTTATGGGATCACAAGAAAGCTAGTTCACTACAAATGTGGAACTAAGTTATGACAAATTATTACATGGCTGAATACTCGATTCTGTTGGCCTACAATAAACATTTCACAATTTTACCTAACCTGGCATCATTGCTTGCATGGTTACACTCTTCCACGCTGCATTTTTTACGTTTCAGTCTCTGTAAACGTCAGAAGTTGTGTCGTATAAAACCGAACGATAATATCCAAAAACCATCCTCTATTCCATCTGTGCAATAGTGATTATGAGGATACAATATTAGCGTTAATGAATGGGGATGTGACAACTTATTTCTGGAAGGCTCTACCGCGGTTAGCACGGTATAGTCAAAAACCATATTGTAGGCAAAATACCGGGATACCGTCCACCCCTAATTCACACACAAAATACAGATGAACACAAGTGACGGTCTTTCAGATTTTGTTGACAAAGCACTGAGGATAAACCAGCTGGTGCCACCAGCTTCAATGAATTGCTCTGGATTCCTAGAGACATGCAGAGCTGAAGACTCTTGCTGGGTAACAATGCTCGATACTACCCTGGCCAACGTTTCTGGACGGCATCATGTCCTGCCAGTGTCCTCCTTTACATCAGTCTCCAAGGCAGCCTGACGTGGTGCGGGAAACACGAGCTGGCATGGCATATTGCTCTGTCGAGATCGTTCCGTTCTGTGCATCGCATCAGCACAGCATGATCAACCTCCAAGCATCCGATACGGATTACTAATTCAATATAGGAGACAATGAGAATACTTCAAACATCTCCCTCGCCCGTTTGCGTTCTGCAGCATGGGTGCGTTAACCGTCCGTGTCGCACACGCCGCTCCCCCCGGTTGGGCCTGGCCCGGGAGTGAGTGACTGGCAGAACATTGCTGCGATGGTGAAGCTTTATGTCAGGACTCGTGTGCGTGTCAGTGGGGAAGGGGAGCGAAGCGGAGCCCTGTGCGGCGCGAGCGAGTCGTCGGTCTCTGCGTGCGTGCGGCGCTGACAGCCCTGCGGGGTTCCCCGTGTCACGGTTCAGAACCGCTCCCCGCGGAGAGGGAGAACTCTCCCAGAATTCCATGCTGAGGACCTGCTGAAGCTCTCCACTGACATAATGACTGCGTGTGCCTTTCCAACTCCCCCCTTCCCTACGCACACACGCACTCACACACCACTGCGCCTGATTCCTCTGAAGTGCTCTGAGGCGGCTGAGGGCTAGAGGCAAACACGCGCACACACTCCCAAGGCATCTCCTGACATCCGGCAGAACCTTCTAGAAGACGGTTGCTTTCGAAATGAATAGAGGGGCCCGGTGTAAGATCAGCGCCACCGTTTCGACGCCCGACATTGCAACACCCCGGATTGAACCGCGTCAATAGTGGAGATTCCGCGCGGACTCCTGAGGATTTACAGAATCACAGAAAACGATCCATTGAGGCAGAGAGTGACTAAACACACGACAGCCAAAGCCGAACCGCGCTGCACATTGAATCGACTGTCTCCGCTCGACGGTCGAGGCGAGAGTGTGCCCGTCGCAGCGGTGAAACAGGATGTGCCAGCCCGTCTTGTGTCAACAGGCCGTATTTACATAAGCTGTGTGTCCCCCGTCCCCCCCCTTTCTGTGGCGTACGAAGGCAGGCAGGCAGGGCGGGCGGAAGGGGTGGCCGTGTGATTAGATTTACAGATGGAGAGATGAACGTGAACGGCGGCGATGGCACAGGAGCGGGCGGGAGGCGGCGTGCTTGACCTTGGTAACGGCGATAACGACGCCGGAGTCGGGACCCGACGCTCCTCGCCAGGCGCGGCGGGTCCCGACTCCCAGGGATGTTCTGCCGGACGAGGCTGTCATGGGGGGGGGGGGGGGAACAAAAGTGGAGGGAGGGGGGGGAGGGTCAAAGGTCAACACCGTCTCAGTTCTAGATGGAAGTTGCCTGGAAGGTGTTGTTGCTGCGCTGTGTTTGGCAGTGTTCACCCGTGCCTGTCGATTCCTTAATGTCTACCACACACACACACGCGTGTCTATAGCTACCTCTCTATACAAACAAAGACAACAGATACCAATAACCACCCATCCTGCGCTGACACATTTCCACGGTGTGGATGTCCTTTAGAACGGTGACATGAAACCGTCCTTCTGATTCGACCCACATTGCCTTGCTACCATCAGCATTATTAAAGCCGTGCCGGGGCTGACTCTGACAAGATCTGCCTGCCAGCCTGCCTGTCTGCTGGTTGTCTGCCTGCCTGCCTGTGTGTGTGTGTGTGTGTGTGTACCTGCCTGTCGATCTATCTGCCTGTTTGTTTGTGTCTCTGCCTGCCTGTCTGCTTGTGGGTGTGCCTGTCTTTATCTATCTGCCTGTTTGTATGCGTCTCTGCTTGCCTGCTTGTCTGCCTGCCTGCCTGCCTATCTACTTGCCTGCCTGCCTGCCTGTTCATACTGACAATTGCTGCATGGCACGTCGGTGTCCAGGCTGAAGGATTACTGCCACTGTCTATTTCTGCTGATGCCTTTCTTATGTTATCCTTTCCTGTCAGATGCTCGGCATTTGAATAACTTGGCTGATGCTGTGAAAATTGCTGGCTTCCAAATCTGAACCTGCACACAGATTGAGCCACACAGACTCGGTTTGGACACACACGAGGAAGTGAGTGCAGGCTTCCACAAACAAACACACACACGCGCGCACTTGGTACACGTCGGTTTGGGTTTTCGCTCTCTCCTTTCTTTGTCCGTGCGGTATCCGCACGAACGAATAATCCCTAACTGGTTATTTCTAATCTCTGTCAGTGGGAGGAGTTGAATTGATGGGCTGTATGGCGAGGTAATCCACTCCACTGTCGTCATTAGACAGAGGCGAGCTGACCATTACCTCGTCCTCATCTGGGCTCATCACACACACACTCACACACACACACACACGCGCACCCTCCCAGTAATTGATCGCGTGGTCGAGTGAGGGTAGAGGAGAGTGGCCTTAAAGCGTCGGTGCTCGTTTGCTGCATTCATTTTTCAAGCCCGTACAGAGACGGCGAGGGTTGCAGAGAGGAGGGGCACAGCACCCCCCTCCCCCCACCACCCCAGCCCCTCCTTCACGATCGTCTATAGGCTCCAGGGTGGTGTTGAACATCGTCTGTTTACGACTGGCTGTTGACCGGGTGTCCGCTTGGCCTCGTGGTGTATTTGCTGGACAGACGGTTCGCGAACCTGATAGCTAGCTCGGTCTCCGCGAGACGAGGGCACTCACGGCGATGATGTCACAGGCGTTCCCCAGGAAGAGGCTCCCCATCAGAGAAATCCTTTCCTGGATTTTGTCTCGAAAAAGTCCAAGTCGGCTGTAGAATCGTCTCGTCTTCTACTGTCATCTCCCACCCCTCCATCTCAACTGCAAGCTTGTTTTCTTCCTCTCCCGGCTGTAAGCTTTTGTGGCCACTGGTCAGGCCAGAGCGATTGGAACGACTGGGTTCTGTTGCTTGGTGAGCCACTGGAGAGCTGTCCTGTGAGTCATGAAGAAATGGCCACAGCCGGGGAGGACGGACGTCACGGATGACATTTGTTATTGATATGACTCATCGCCGGGGTTGTTTTTAGAATGTGCCTGTTTGCGCGAAACGGCAACAGAATCTCCCACACTCGGAGAGCCAGACAGCGAGTGACTAGGTGCTTGTGACGCCGCCTCCCGATCTCGAACCTGACGATGGTCCGTCTGCTGAAGCCACACAGCGACGCAAAACCCCTTTTTTGAGAGGAGATCTCGTTTCGTCTGCGGGCCGAAGACAAGAGAGGGGAGATGATTCTACCCCTCCTCGCCCCTGCGGGGGCAGGTGTTCCCTCCTTCAGCTGTTTGTGTTCCACCGGCCCCATCTTTGCTGTCCATCCATCCACCCATCCATCTCTCATCCCCCATCTACCCACACCCCCAACCCTCCCACCCAGTCAGCCAGCCAGCCAGCCAGCCAGGACAGGCCTCGTTCCACACCAAAACCATGATTGCATTCGAAAACTATTTGCCCTCCTTTAGAACACGAGCCTTCTCGCGACTCTTCCTCCCTTTCAAGTCAGAAGTTCGCCGGCCACGCTTCACTTTGAAGATGTCAATCTGTGCTCCTCCCCGAAGATGGCATCCCCCCCCCCCCCCCAAGGTTATCTTAAACGCCTTCAGCGCGTCGGTGGGCCGAACCGATCGCTTGGGAACACTGTGTGAGGACAGTCACCTGCATGACGTCTGGGAAAACAAGTGCCCCGGGGCTGGACCAATCCACTCCTGCGTATGTGTGTGCGCGCGTCTCGTGTGGCAGGCTTTGTTGTGTATGTCTGCAGAGGGTGGGGAACACACACAAATATTGTTTTGGGTGAGATCGGCGCTGTAGATCAGGGATGGGCTTGCGTCAGTTGGAGCATGCGGGCGGGTGCTGGCCGAGCGCTGGGTCGGGGACGCAAGGGGTGAAATGTAGAGCTCGTCCTCCTGTTCAAACCCTACTCCCTCCCTCCCTCCCTCCCTCTGTAATCCCCAGCTCCCCCCCCCCCCCCCCCCCCCCCCCCCCGGCACAGGCTGCTGCAGGCTTTATTGCAAATGATGTGTTTGAATGAAACACAGTCTGAACACCTCATTGTTGACATTTACGGGGGAGGAAATAACAGACGATGATATCACGGGGCAGGGAGGGGGAGAGGGAGGGGGAGAGGGAGGGAGGGAGAGCAACAGCAAGAGGGGGAAGGATAGACGGTGAGAAAGAGGGGAGAGGGAAAGAAAGGGAAAGAGAAAGCGGGAGAGAGACTACTTGTTGACAAACGTTTGACCTGCTTGTTTGGGAAAATGGTATTCGTCTGCTAATTTCCTCCCGATAAACATCAGACGGCTCATGCGAAAGTGTTTTTTATCTCCGACGAGGGGAAATGGTCTCTCCTGCTCCCACTGTGTATTGATTTTAGGGGCGCCCTCGCAACTCTCGCACAAGCACGAACACATCATCTCTTCAAGTTGAAATTGCAATCGTTTTTTGGTGAGGTTCTTTTATTTGCATTGAGAATATCCATTTCCTACCATAGCCCCTCTCCCTCTCTCTCTCTCTCTCTCTCTCTCTCTCTCTCTCTATTTCCTCTTTCTCTTCCTCTGTCTCTCTCTGTCTCTCTCTCTCTCTCTATTTCTCTTTCTCTGTCTCTCTCTGTCTCTCTCTCTCTCTGTCTCTCTCTCTCTCTCTATTTCTCTTTCTCTGTGTCTCTCTGTCACTCTCTCCATCACTACACTCAGCCTGGAAGGGGTGGAATTCCAGAATTATCCTTCCCCTCTCTCAGATGAGTTTGGCTGGGCTCCCCGCCCTCTCCTTTCTTCTCCTCTGTCATTGTCTGCTGTTTGCAGTGTTGGGGGGGGGCATTGATTTGGACCGGGGTTCTCTCCGCTTTCGACGGTTGATGGGCTGTGTTAAGATGCCCCCCGGATGGCCCTGTCCTGCCAGGAGATGAGCTCTGTCACAGCCTTCCACCAATACGGATGTGAGGGGGAAGCGTATGCCTTTAGTATGTGTGCGTGATATTCATTGTGATCAGGGAGTCGGGTGGCTGAGCGGTTAGGGAATCGGGCTAGTCATCTGAAGGTCGTCAGTTCGACTCCCGGCCACGCCAAATGACGTTGCGTCCTTGGGCAAGGCACTTCATCCTACTTGCCTCGGGGGGGGAATTTCCCTGTACTTACCGTGAGTCGCTCTGGATAAGCGCGTCTGCTAAATGACTAATTGTAAATGTAAATTGTGTTTGTGTGCGTGTGGTAAAAGAGAGAAAGGGGAGAGAATACAACTCCAGATCAAGATCCCCCCCCCCCCCCCCAAAGGAAGCTCAAGTAAACGCTGTGGTTTTAAAGGCTTTTACCAAGCAAGCTTGGGCTTTGTCATCCCGAGCATTAGAATCGCTGTTAAGACTCGAGCCGAAAATGGGTTCATCTTTGTCTGTGAGCAAGTGCATGATCAGATATAATTAGCATGATAGAAATGTCAGCAGAGGGATACAAGCAGAGATAATGTTAACAGAAGGGAGGAACAAAAACCTGTCTGCCTGGCGAAGAGTCGTCAAAGAGTTTACACACAAAGGTGACGGGTGGTCTCTGGGAAGCAGTCGTCTGGGTTAACACACTCATACACACGCATGCACACGCACACTCGCACACCCACACCACTCAGGGTTACGGATACAGATAAAAGCCTTATTTAACACGATTAATTTCTTTGAGGATTTCACCGTGGCTTCTTGAATTCGGGATGAAAGGGTTCAGACTGTGGACCGAAATCGAGCAAGTTTTGCCAAACTGCTGAACTGCTTAACTTTTCAATCGTGTCCTCACCATTGGAGACAACACGGAGCCTCGCACCGTGTCTCCTGAAACCATATACGTCAAAGTCTGCCTCAAGTGGTACTAATATTCTCCCAGATTGATATCTTCCATTTGGATCCCGTGATTCCGTGAAACTCGATTGCAGTCGCGTGCAGGACGTTCCAGCCCGTTTATTTCCTCATGAAGGTTTGCATTCTTCAGTGATTGCTTTTCCGGCATTTTCCAATATGCAGAGATGCTGGTGTCCTCCTACCACGTCTATCTTTCTCTGTGCTCTCTTTCTCTCTCCCTGTCTCTCGCCCCCACCTGAACCACAATCTCATTCTGCATTCAGCCCATGTACAGGGTACATATGTATTCGACTGTATTTTTATTTCTACTGGAATTCAATTGAACACGCATTATTATGCTTGGGTGCCATAGGAAGCAAGCAAGCATTTTTTTCATATTTTTTTTCTTCACATAACTATTCGATAAACAATAACAAAAGGCTACCACAGGCACATTAGACGTACAAAAATAAACCGGCGGTTTGGGGCCGCGTCCGTGAGGGTTATGGCTGGGTAATAGCAATCTAATTGGCTTACCTGTCGTAACCGAGATGGGAGGCCTGTAAATGACATTTGTCTGTGGCACCTGCTCCGCTCTCCGTGTGTTTATTGCTTGGACCCCCTCTTGTCTCGGTTACATAAAAACATCCCTTCTCCTTGGCTGCGCTCCAAAGCCCATTCCTCAAACTATGGACAGCCACCCCCCACCCCCCACCCCTCCTCTTTACCGAATCAGCGGCACAGGAATCAGGTTTGCCTGAGAACCGAGCAGAGCTTCTAGTGTCCAGACCGGAGACAGGAGACAGGAGACAGGAGACAGGAGACAGGAGACAGGAGACAGGAGACAGGAGACAGGAGACAGGAGACAGGAGGGGTAGGAGGCTGGAGCAGTGGAGGCAGCAGTGGAGATAACTTCTGTGTATACGAGTGTGTGAGTGTGTGTATTTCTCTGTGTGTGTGTCTCTCTTTCTCTCTGTGTTTGTATCTCTCTCTCTGTATGTGTGCGTATCTGCGTGTGTGTATCTCTCTGTGTGTGTGTGTGTGTGGGTGTGTGTGTGTGTGTGTGGGCGGAACACAGGACTGCTGTGTGTTGACTGTGCTGTGGTGGGTGGAGTGGGACTTCAAGTCGTCTGTCTGTGACCTGCTGTGGCCAGACCTTCGCAGTGCTCTTGTGGACCGGGCAGTGGTCCCAGAGGAACCACTTTCAATTCCAGTTTTCATCACTGGACGACGAGGGGTACAAGTGCCGGACATTGATGTTTGTGAAGGTGAACAGTTGATATATTTGTAGTGTAACAGTTCTTTGTTCTCTCTCTCTCCCTCCCCCCCCCCTCTCTCCCTCCCTCAGAGGAAGTCTCTGGAAGCGGCCACTGAGGAACACTCCCCACGGAATACATGAAGCGAGGGATGGGGGTGGGGGGGGGCTGACGACAACACTACTGTAAAGTCAGCGTTCGCACAGGTAGGAAGCGATTTTCTAAGACCCTCTTTCTTTCTTTCTTTCACCCTTTTTCCCGGGATTTTACCGCTATGACGTAAACACGGCCAAACCATTGGGGTGTCACTTCTGGAAGAAGTGCGGGCTCTTGTTGTTGGCACAGCTCCAGGCTACTGCAGGGGGAGGAGATGGAACCCCTGGTCTGGTCGGGTCTGGGTTCGAGGAGGAAAACATGCCGAACCGACCAGAGCCAGTAACGGATAGGGAAGCACGAGAGGAGTTGACGGACAGTCCCGTCTCATATCACGTACCCGTGCTTGTAGGCATCAGCCTGAGCTCGTGCTCAGTTCAGCTGGACTTCCAGCACATTGTCGGCCACC